>NC_057799.1:254859160-255048436 GCF_018294505.1 Triticum aestivum | reverse complement strand
TGTGTGTGTGTCCATACTAGCCCCCAAGTCCGAAGTATAAGAATGATATTGAGTATGCTTTAGACTTTGCAAAAATTTCCAAAATGTAGCCCCCAAGGGCCGGCTAATCTTGAAAAGATGAGCCAGGTCTTTATAATAACTTGTGAGAACCAAATCTGTAGCCTCCAAGGGCCGGCTTATCTTAATAAGATGATCTGGGTCTTTAAATCATTGCTAAGAACCAAATCGTTAGCCCCCAAGGGCCGGCTTATCTTAATTAGATGAGCCGGGTCTTCATAAATTGAAATAACCTACATTAGGCCCCAAGTGCCAAGTGTATCGCTTGCAATGTGCTTGTGACTTGAATACCATTGTTGACTATGAACTTAACCATCTTACATTGTGTGCCTCCCTTTGCAGGAAGCGTTGAGTGTGGGAGAATCAAATATCGACGAGTTGAAGAAAAGTCTGGAGACGCGGCAAAGTGAACGCGCCAAGGCTGAATTAAGCATGAAATCATCATTGGAAGATATTCAGAAGATCAAGGCCAAATTTGATGAAGAAAAAGCCACCTTTCAAACTGAGAGGACTAATCTTCTAAAGAGAGCAGAAGATGTTGAGGCTCAGCTTAAGCCGGTGACTGAAGAGTTATCCGGCTTAAAGCACCTCACATGACAACTGCCATCTTTGGTAAGTGTAATATGCAACTCATCATCTGTTGTCAAATTCTTTAACTCGCCTGGCGACTCACAATATATATGATCTCTAACCTGCCTGGCGACTCTTGTGCAAAATCTTAACAGGCCCCAGAAGTGCTAGTCTTGGTCAAAACATGTTGTTGAAGTTGTAGGCGGCTTATTCACTGACTAAGCAATTATACACTAGAACTCTGCTTAGCCTTGTGGCCTTATCAAATGGCAAAAAACCTCCAACCCACATCAAGACTGTGCTGGATCAGCTTTCAACAGCGCCGGCTGAAATTGAGGAACTTAAATTATCAGCCGCCTACGCAGGAGCCATCGTTGCTCTAAGCTGGGGCAATGCTCGGCAATCAGTGATTGACCCAGAAGAAATGGCTAATGGGTGTCTAGAGTTCAAAGATGACGGGTCGATCTTCGAAGAGGAGGACTTCAACATATGCGTCAGAGAGATGCATGCCATTGGCCCGTAAGCTTACACAAGAGCTGGATCCGAGCAAGTACCAGCCGGCTTATGATAGAAACAATGCTAAGATTAAGCTGCCATCCCACGATGTATAGACCTTACTCTGCCAAGGCATAAGCATATCTTCCCTCCTGATTTCGATCCTTATGTTATACTTAACGATGAAGCAACATTTGAAGCTTTAACCAGCATCGACTAGACATCGACGAATCTCCAGATAGTTATCGACGTAGAGCTGGCACAGGATGTTTTGGGGGCTTCAAACTCAAGGCGACAAGATGATAATAACCCGCCAGGCCAAAACCCGGACGGCGCTGACACCGGCTCAACGATGTATTTTAACTCCAGAAACACTTGGTCAAAAAACTTTTGGGATCAGCTAAAGCCTTGTAATAGGTTGCTAAAAACAATTATATGTTTTGCCATGCCTTCGTGCATGTTCTTATCAACTTATGCTTCTACATCTTGAACTTCTGTGATCTTATCATTCACAGTATTCTTGGAATATTTGCCAAAAGACTTTGGCAGCTTATATAATCCGTCAAAGAGCCACTAATCCATAAACTGGCAGCTTATAATCATAATCCAGGGCAAGTTAGATAACTTAACAACCAGGGCAACTTATAATCATCTCTAGTTTGTGAAAAGATCACTTTAGTGACTTATGACCGCATTAAACTCAATATAGAGCAATATAACCCAGATCAGTATGACCCGACGACCTCTCACCTGTAAAAAGGTTTATGCAAAACAAAAATATAGAGTATGCATAAATCAAATATTTATTAAGCCGGCTTGCAAGGCACGACCAATATAGTTTGGTTTTTGAAAAAACTCAATTTTTTGCTTCAACGAAGCTTGGCATGAAAAGCCTTTTATCTCGTAAGCTGGCTCTCACGTGACATAAATCCGTCACTTAAACCTTAAGTAGTTTAGGGTCTTATCGAAAAGATTGACTGTTAAGAGTACAAACGGGTCACATAGCGGAGAGACTACAGCAGACAGGTGAGTTTATCCTAGCTCACTGTAAGCCGGCCCTCATGTGACATAAGCCGCCGTTTAAACTTTGACGAGTTCATGGTCTTATGTAAAAGATTGACTGTCAAAAGTATTGCGGGTCACCTGGCGGAGTAGCGAGTTGCAAATAGGCAGGTTTAACTCAGTTATGGCATAAAAGCCGGTCAAAATGGGTTATGAAACTATACTTATAGAGTAGGAAGCCCCCAAGCGACCTATGGCATGAAAGCCGATCAAGAGGGTTATAAAGCTATGCTTATAGAGCAGGAAGCCCCAAAATGACCTACAACATGGGATAAAAGTCGATCAAGAGGGTTATGAAGCTATGCTCATAGAGTAGGAAGCCCCCAAATGACCTATAACATGCCATAAAAGCCGATCAAGAGGGTTATGAAGCTATGGTCATAGAGCAAAAAAGCCCCCAAATGACCTTATGATGTAATCAACAATGACTTTTGCTCAGAAAATTTGAGATGAAATGACAGAGGCCCCAAATTTTGGGTATGTTGTCTTTATTATGCTGATCAGAAAAAGATATGTACATCAATGAAGGTATATACAATGATGAGAGCCAATGACTCAAGTGTAGTAAGGCCGAAGATGAGCAATGTTCCACGACATGTGGGTCTCCTCTTCAGATTTGCAGGAATCCTTGTGTTCTCATATGTCAATGAGGTAGTAAGACCTGTTATTGAGATTTTTGCTCACCACAAAAGGTCCTTCCCAAGGAGGCGAAAGCTTATGCATTCCTGTCTAGTCTTGAATCAAATGGAGCACTAAGTCGCCCTCCTGAATGGTCCGGCTACGAACTCTATGGCTATGATAGCGACATAGGTCTTGCTGATATATCACTGAACGAGCCGCCGCAAGGTCATGGTCCTCCTCAAGAGCATCCAAAGCATTTTGACGCGTCGTCTCATTGTCAGCCTCCCCATAAGCCGCCACTCTAGGTGAGTCATGACGAATATCGCTTGGGAGAACTTCTTCATCTCGATAAACCATGAAGAAAGGTGTATAACCCGTGATCTATTGTGGGTGGTCCTGATGCTCCAAAGAACTGAAGGAAGCTCTTCCACCCAACAACCCGGAGAGCATTTTGAAGGAACCATGAGTCGGGGTTTAATACCTCCCAAGATCTCTTGATTAGCATGTTCTACCTGACCATTGGACTGAGGATGTGCAACTGATGAAACATCAAGCCTGATGTGCTCCCTTTGACAAAACTCTTTCATAGCACCTTTAGACAAATTTGTTCCATTATCAGTGATGATACTATGAGCATAACTAAAGCGGAAAATTAGCTTCTTGACAAACTGAACTGCAGTACCTGCCTCACAATTGCTGACCAGCTCTACCTCAACCCACTTGGTAAACTTGTCAACCGCCACCAAAAGGTGGGTCTTCTTGTCTTCAGATCTTTTGAAGGGTCCAACCATACCAAGCCCCGAAACTACAAACGGCCAAGTAATTGGGATCATTCGAAATTCCTGAGCCAGCACAAGAGCTTGTCTTGCGAATTTTGACACTCATCACACTTAATAACAATATCCTCTACGACCGCATGAGCCGTCAACTAGAAAAAAATCCGTGACAAAAAGCCTTAGCCACCAATGACCGTGAGCCGGCATGATGACCGTAGTCTCCTGCATGTACCTCTTGCAAAATTTCACGACCCTCTTCAGGAGAAACACAACGTTGGAAAACACCAGTCACACTCAGTCGATGTAACTCGCCATCCTTAATAGTCACAGATTTAGACAGCCGGGTTATCTGTCACGCCAAATTTTCATCCTCTAGTAACTCGCCACGAGTAAGATAAGCCAGATAAGGCAGTGTCCAGTCAGGAATAGCATGAAGAGCCTCCACCAGTTGACCCTTCGGGTCAGGTATAGCAAGATCCTCCTCATATGGTAACTTGACCGAAGGAGTATGTAAAACATCAAGGAAGACATTAGGAGGCACCAGCTTACGCTGAGACCCAAGACCGGACAGTGCACCAGCCGCCTCGTTCTTCCGTCGATCAATGTGATAGACCTGGTAACCCTTAAAGTGACCGGCAATATTATCAACCGTCTGACGGTAAGCCGCTATGAGCGGGTCTTTGGACTCCCACTTGCCTGAGACTTGTTGAGCCACAAGGTCTGACATGCCCAGACATCTAACCCGGCTCAAATTCGTCTCCTTGTCCATACGAAGCCCATGGAGCAAAGCTACATACTCAGCTGCATTGTTAGTACAAGGAAACATTAACCTTAAAACATAACAGAATTTATCACCTCGTGGGGAAGTCAAAATAACTACAGGCCCCGAGCCTTCCAATTGCCTGGAACCATCAAAGTGGATTGTCTAGTATGTGTTATCAGGCTTCTCCTCTGGTGTTTGCAATTCTGTCCACTCATTGATGAAATCCACCAAAGCTTTAGACTTATAGCTTTCCTTGGCACATACTTCAAATTATGAGGCCCAAGCTAAATTGCCCACTTAGCAACCCGCCCTGTGGCTTCTCTGTTTTGAATACTATCCCCAAAAGGAGCAGAGCTGACCATGGTACCGGGATGCCCAAGGAAATAATGTTTCAACTTCTGACTCGCCATGAACACCCCGAACACCAGCTTCTGCCAATGTGGGTATCTTTGCTTGGACTCAGTCAAAACCTCACTGATGTAATAAGTCGGCCGTTGGACCGGGTACTCCTTACCCGCCTCCTTGTGCTCCATGACAACTACTACGCTGACTGCCTTATTATTAGTCGCCACGTACAGGCACAAAGGCTTTTTTCCAATGGGAGCAACAAGGATGGGCGGCTCAGCTAACTACTTCTTGAGCGCCTCAAATGCTTGATTTGCCGCATCACTCCAGACAAAGTGGTCTGTCTTCTTCATCATCTGGTATAGAGGAATTGCCTTCTCTCGCAGGCGACTTATGAACCGACTGAAAGCCGTAATTCGACCCTCCAGATGCTGGACAACATTGATACACGTCAGCTTAGGAAGTGAAGAATGGCCTTAATCTTCTCTGGGTTAGCCTCAATGCCCCGGTCTGAGACCAAAAAACCTAGCAATTTGCCTGCAGGCACGCCAAAGACACACTTGACCGGGTTAAGCATTGTCGTGGGAAAACACGGCCACCTATGTGGCCATCGGCCCCTTGTGTTTGGCAGGGGGAAGAGCACATTGCACAAAGAGCGGAGGGCGCAAAGTAGCATGGCACAGATCACACGGGCAATTTTAACCAGGTTCGGGCCGCCACGAGGCGTAAAACGCTACTCCTGCTTTTGAGGACTGATGAGGGGGCCGTACTGGAGACGCGGCGCCCTAGCTCGGCAAGGTTGCCTCGGGACGAGAGCAGCTACGTGCGTATGAGTGTACAAAGGTTCGAATCTCTTCTAAGGTTGCCATGGCCCTCCTTTTATAGATCAAGGGGTCACCACAATGGAAAATCAGTCATTGCATACTGATTAGATAACAAACAATGCTATCGTACCTAACTCTGCAGATAGGACAAGGCGCATTAAATGCGCCGCTTAGTGTGACATTGTAGCGCAGCCCGGCAAGCCTTGCCGGGCCGTTCGGCCACCTCCTCTCCTGTCTGTATGACACGTCTCTTGACGGGTGTCATTTGGAGGTGATTTCCTTCGGAAGTGGCTACCGCATGCCAAATAACAGCCACTCAATCACTTGGGGGCTCGACACTGCACCGATCGGTGACTTGCATTGTTGTGAGGTGGAGCCGTGGAGTCTTGGCGGGGTAGTCTGCCCTCGTCGTGCCCGGCAGGCCTGCCGGGACAGTCTTGAGACTTGTCTTCAGGGAAACCTCGACCTCGCCAGGCTCGCCCGCCTGGCAAGGGAGGTTTTTCCTTAGTGGTATCTTGCTTCTTTAGCTTGACATGGTCCTCTTGATCCGCCCTTTTATTTCTCAAAGAGATGATCTCTTCTGCTTGGTCTGGTCTTGGATGTTGCGACCTTGCTCTCAAGCCAGTGTATAGTCTGGGAAACACACCTGGGGTTTGTTGCACAGACAAGATCCCCCGGGCCGAACCTGAACGCGTTGCCGGGCGTCGTCGGGGTAGGCCCTATCCAGTACACAGGCGAGAGGGTGGTGGTAGCTTGTCCTTTGAGATCTTCTTTGCTTCTTCATTAATCTGAGCTTGAATAAGTTTCCGGTTCTCCCGCACGTTGCGTAACGCCAATTGTGGTGGGGCCATCTCTATAATGGCCCGTGAATGACCACTACAAAAAAAAGACACTTCCGTGATGATACTTGTTTGTCACAGCAGGTCACGTTTTCTGTCATGCATGTACATCCATGGTAATTTTATGACAGAATCAAGATAGTCATACCTGTGCTGTCATAGAAGTGTTCCATGACATTACCAAAATTATCATCACGGAAGTGTCCACTTCCATGACAATAAATCGCGCGTCATAGAAGTGCTTTCGTCAAGGGTGACCGATACGTGGCATCCACCGTAACAGCTCGCCGTTAAGCTATCGGGTCCGGTTTTGGATCCGATAACACGTTAACAGCCCGGTCCAATGGTGATTTTCCACGTGTAAAATTCTCATTGGCCGGAGGAAACACGTGTCTGCTCCTCGGTGGGCCAGATGTCGCCCGTCCATTGGAGACATGCCTATGATACGTCGACACATGGCAGGGCCCAACAGAGGCCAATATAAGTTAAAAAGGCCGGCCCAGTCAAATGCCCATAGTACTTACTCAAGTACTAGTGGGCCAGGCCAATAACGACCTGTTTAATAAAGGTCCATTTACGGCCCGAAGCCAGATCTGGCCCGTTAATTGTTCGCCGAATATTTGGGCCCAATTACATCCCAGTGAATTTTGGCATGTTAGATGGCCGATGTAGACTTGGGCCCATTTCAGCCCGGTGTGTCTTTCGGCCTGGGAATGGCCCGTGCTGCCCACGGGCCATATATGGTCCGACGCGACATCCGGCCCACTAACGGCCCGTGATAAAGGTGGCAACAGTTCAGCCCAACGTGACTTTGGGCCTATTAAAGGCCTGTCGTATAATTCGGCCCATTGATGCATGTACTATGCTTTCGGCCTCTTAAAGGCCCATGATATCAGTGGGCCAACTAAGGCCCAAGATATGTTTCGGCCTGGTAACGGCCCATCATATAACTGGGCCAAAAAAGGCCCGGTCAACATTTCAGCCTGCTGAAGGCCCATCGACGACTAGTGAAAATTGAGACCCAACATGCATTTCGGCCTGCTAAAGGCCCATGGTTTCTTCTGGGCAGTAACAGGCTAGTAGAATATTCAGCCTGTTAATGGCCCAATGCTACCTGGGCCAATCTAAGCGTTGGGTCCACAAAAGGCCCAACTAAAATTCGGGCCAAATATAGGCCGGAGTAAGTTGTGGGCCTGGAGCAAAGTGTGAAGGCCCCGATGGCCATTCGGGCCCAAGAAAGATGCAGGCCGGCCCAAATGTGGCCCGCTACAAACGAGGCCCGTTAGAGGTGAATGTTTCGGCCCGGTCGACTACATCAGATTTTTTTCCAGATAGCGAATGATGGCAGTAACTAGTAGGAATTAAGAACAAACCTACTCTATACAATAAAGAAATTATGGCATAGTAACTTAGAATAAACCTACACTATACAATAAAGGATTTATGGCATATTCCATCCACTTGGCATCGAAGTTCGCCACCAGTGATCATAAAGCGCAACGAAGAAGCAGATTACAAAAATTGGGCACCATTGCAGCGTAAAAAAATAATACTGAACCGAGACCACTTCCAAGACAGTTCAAGAAAGATTAGACTTGCGCGGGAACTGCTACGCAAGCTGCTGAGCAAGGCTGTGAGAACGGCCTAGCATGTCGGTCATAGCTTCCAGGTGTAGCTGTTTAGCAATGAGGTTCTCATTGGTGTTCTCCGCAATCTTTCTTAGAGATAGGACTTCAAGTCGAGGTTGAGTTGCAGAATGCTTTTCTGCTAGAACTTGGGACTGAATAAGTCGAACTGATTCAGACAACGAATTCTGTGAGCTTGTCTGACTGCTAGTCTCATGTAACTTGAACACTGCATCAAGACAAGACTTTGGGGTTGTCTCGCTATCTTCAAGATGTTTTGCCTTCTTTGCTGCAATATATGTTGAGTTTGTCTCACAGCCTTCAGCAGACTTGTGCATGCCATCAGGCATATCACCCTGAAACTAGCAGAGATATGACAGGTTTTTCCATGTGTATAAACAAAGATGATAACTGTGTTGTCAATTCCATCCAATTTCAAATTAGAAAATAAAGAGTAACTTCAAAATATCAATAACATAATTTGGCATTGTTCATACTGCGGGGAGCTTCACCACACTACTAGATTACCAGGTGAACATAAAAAGCATAGATCAAGGGCAAACACAATCATTGTATCTATTTTGGTTAATGTGCATGGCATGTTGTTTATATCATCAGCCACATCAGTAAGATAAAAAGGAGATGACAAGGTGCAAACGTGGGCTGCTTCACCACACACTGGATTATAGATCCACAAAAACAAGCATACATATAGGGAGTATTGAGTAATGTGCATGGTATGAATAAGGAATTTGGTTTTACAAGTAAAACTTGGAACTTACGGTTCCTGCGAACATGCATTTTGATAGAAATAGCAAACTAAACAGCAGTAAACGATAGGGAGTATGAGCAAATTAAACAGCAGTTGAGGATAAAGGCTTTAGATGGACTGACTTACATTAACAGTTAACACCGGCTTTATAATGCCCTTCTCCATGTCAAGGGAAGGATAACTCAAGAATTTCAGCACAGAATCTTCTTCATAAGCATTGCCTGTACTCTACATTTTGTAGAGTAATTATAGATATGATAATACTGGAAGGGATAGATGATAATGATGATAAGATGCAGATTCATGCTACATAATCAACTACCAATCCCTGGAAGTACAAGCGTTACAGGACAAAATGTACTGACAAGACCAATGGGCTACACTTCTGCACTGGCATTGTCTGTGTATTCAACTTTTTGGTAAGATTAAATATAGATCTGATATCTTTTAGTAAATGGGGGGCGAGGGAGATAAGATGCAGAATGCTACACAATGAACCAATCCCTCTTCCCATAATACAAGAGTGTTTTCAACACTGGTCTACTGTACAAAACGTTCTTATATTATGGGACGGAGGGAGTAGCTGTTAATGTAAGTACAGTGATAGACAACGTTCAGTCCTTACAAGAGGACTGCAGAGCTAAACCTCTTCAAAAGCATTGGGTTGATTCTAAATTTATGTAAGAGTCCATAAGGATCTTATAATGTCCACCAAATGGATGATAACGAGGCTAACATGTGCAGTGATGCTACATAATCAAACAACTATGAAAGTAAGTATGGTCATACAGGGCAAGAGGTACTCACAACAGCAATGCAGTGTGCAGTATAGTTGTGAGATTCTGTGGTCCCTTGAGAATGAATGTTCTCCTGCTAACAGTTTTTGTATAAGTGAGACGTTAAGGCAAATGCAGAAATGTAGTTCAAATTGTGATATGATATCATAGACAGTACCTTACGCTGCAAACAAGACCAATGTGTAACAAGATTATTCCAGTCACTGTCGGATAAATGTAGCACCAGAGACTTCACAGAAATTTCGTTTAGAGGCTTGCCATCGAAGTGCGCTTGCCTTAGGTAGGAACGATACTTCATCGATACTTCATCAATGAGTGCTTGAAAAGCGCAACCAACCCTTGCTCATCTTGACAATCCAGTTTGGTCCTTGCCTATTGAAAAGAATGAAATCTTGTGTCTTCTTTCAGCAGAAACATATGCAGTAATTACCATGAATAACATCAGTACATTACTTACGTGTAAGTTGCGGAGGAAGACTGGAAATTGTTCTATGTCTGCGGTATAATCATTCCATGAAGAAAAGATGCGCACAAAGTTCCTGACAACAATATAAGCTTCGTCTTCTAAACTGGGATGAAATGGAACAGGGGTCCTATTTCCTGCAGTTGGGGCTCTCTCTGGTTCAAAAAGGGATTTGGCAACTATATTTGGTGTACCCTTTGCTGGAATGGGGGTTTTGCGTCGTAGAGCTGGTGCTATGTCAACTGGCATCATCATACTATTTGCTGCAGTTGGGGTCTACTGAGATGGGGCATTAGAAATGACCAGTGTAGTAGGGCTAGAGTCTGCTAGAGTTGGGGTGTTTTGGGGGTCAGGTGATATTGCAACTACACCTAATGGGCTATTTGATTTATCAGGTGTCGCTACCTTTTCCAAATACTTTGCTTGTGCTCCTCCGCGATCAGCAATCGCCCTCTTCCTTTTGAACGTCTGATACACAAGAAAAGCATTTGAATGTATAAATATGGTATGATGACAGATGGAATATGTACTGAAAATGGATAGGCAGGGCGTATTCACATACACGATGTGTAAACTAAGCTAATGGCAGTGCAACAAAGTAGAAGCAATGCAAAACATCAGTTGCTAGATATGTGCGACCAATATAACCGTGGAAAGTTAGAGCAAGCACCTTGTTGGGTGAATAGGATAGGGCATCTGCATCTAACTCCTCCACTAGGGAGCTACATTGACTTAGGTCTCTCTCTAGCTCGGAATCACTGTTAGGATCATATTCTAAGCATGAATCTGTAGGTGGAGAGCGTTTTCATTGCATTGCATCCAGACTTGATTTTAGTCCCTTAATGCCAAGTTTGACAGACATGGCATTGTTATGCTTTATTCTTTTCATGCACGCAAGCTCATAATCATTATGATGCTGTTCAGAATCTGAGATTCATGAAAACATAAAAAGTAGTCAGATTATCTATGGAATGCATCGCGGGTCCTACACTGCATTGTATATGCAAAGTTCACCCCCAACCGTGCTGACCAGACCAGACACAGAAATAGAAACCCCTTATGTCTCTATAACAGGCAGACACACATTTCAAAACTCAAGAAGGAACATTAGAATCATATCAAATTCGTATTTGGACAAATAAACCAAGGAATTATGAGTGGCATAATGTTTAGCTTCAAGAGTGGAGTGTTGGTAGTGCGACACAAAGCAAGTAGGCAGATTGTATTCCATGTAAAAGATCGTAGCCTATGTAAAAGCTGGAAATGACACTTTCTTTCTATACAATGCAGTGTTCGTTGCCCACACATGATGGAAGAGATCACACAGAGAAATACTATTCACTCCTGTCTACGATTCCAGTATTTTGAAATAGGGTGGTGCACCCTAAAAGAATATTGACAACAAATATGAGAAGGCAAGCATAGATGTAATGAATCAATCATTTACTTGTGAGCTCACTAGGACAAGTATGCAGAATTGTAACTGCAGTAAGAGACCGTCCAAAATCTGAATCAAGAAGTTTGTCTAGCACTTACTGTTTGCAACTAATCGACGTGAATAATTGGATATCGTATCGAATGAGTAAAAAAGACAAGTAAAATTGTCAACAAACCTGGCCTGCAGTAGTAATCTGGGTCAATGTCACTACGACCAACAATCCAAAATGACTAGTGTCTATTCCTAGGGCCAGAATTTTGAAACCCTGTGAACTTTACAGGTACTAAAGATTACTGAAATACATCTGAACCATTAAGTGTAGGGAGCACTCAGCACACAACAAACCCTAATGACAGTCCTGCCTAATGAGTAATGAATCATTTAGAAAATGGGTGATGAGGAGTGGCTGCTGAAGTGTTGAGTGTTGAGGACGTATCTCAGGATAAATCGGGTTGGCGTCGTGAACGAACTGAGAAGGTAGGCACGGCGGCGCGGCTGCGCAGTGGTGACGCTGTAGGGAGAGCGTCTCCTGACCTCCTCCTAGTCCGGCGTCTCCTCCTAGAGTCATGCAGTTCGGGGACGCCAAGTCGCCGGCGAGGCAGGCGACTGGGGGTGAGTAGAGATCGGAAGCGCACAGCAGAACAGAGGGGAATCGGGGCCTGGGATGACCCAAAATCCCAGGGTGGGCTGTCCCACCTTGGGCACCCTGTAGAGATACACACCCGAGCGGCGAACATGCATTTTCGAAACTAAATTAGGAACATTTAGCTGACCAATTAAACGACTCTATTTTAATAATATCAGATTCGTATTTGAACAACTAAGCTTGTTTAGCTTGATGGGTGGAGCAGTGCTATTATGACACGAAGTACGTATTCTGATCGTATAGTGATCATAAAAGGTGGAAACCCTAAACATTTCTTTTTAGCAAAAGAGGGTTTCCCATCCAATTTTTATTAACGAAACCACCACGGAACCAACATGATCAATTAAGCCCTAAGCATGAACAATTAAACCGTATTATGACTGTGCACGGCAGATTTAAAGTTGCAAACCGGAGAAATGACATTTAGCATCCATTGTTTGCTTCGAACTAAGAACTAAATTCTAAGAGCTGAAAAGAAAGTAGAGTAACCAAGTTACGATCTATTTTCTGGTTGAGATCAAAAAGTTGAGGAGATATGAAGTACCACCTCTCTTGCGATGCCGTGTAGGCATCGGGGTTGCGATGGCTGTCGGTGGCGTTGAAGCAGGTCTGTGACGGTAGACGGGTGCATCAGGGGATAAGTCCCGTTGCGGTGGAAGAGAAGGTCGTGTGAGCGGCCCCGGCAAAGAGGACGACGGCGTCGATGAAGCGAGAGGACGCGATGCAAGGCTCTTGGTCCATCGCCGTGTATGAGAAACGTCCATCTCTAGTAGTGGACAACGCGGTCTTGGTGTGGAGATGGATGGGGTGGAGGACGGCGGCGATGGATGGGGTGGCGGACGGAGGAGGCTGGTGTGGGGATGGTGTTCTAGCGCGGACGGTGTATGAATGGGAAAATGGAGGGAGAGGTACGGGGAACCCTGTTTTTGGGACACGCCTGTCTGAAATATGGGAAAGTTACGAACTTAGCTGCCGTTTAAAATTTGGACGTCTCATCGGTTGGGGATAGGACGGTAATCTCGCATCTCGCCAATATTTGCCCATAGCGATTTCGGGCGAGGAGAGGGTGTTTTGGCGCCCATGGTTGGCGCCCACGGTGTAATAACGGGGCTGACAGGTAGGGTGGTTTGTCACATCTGAGTGAAGTTACAAACCTGCCCCTATTGAAAATATTTGCCTACATCGATTTCGGCCAAGTCGAGTTTGTTTTGCCGCCCACCGTGTATGAATGGGGAAATCGAGGGAGAAACAGAGATATTTCGGACGACCTTGAATCAAATGTGTTTTGCCGCCCTAGTTTGGTGCCCACCATGTCGAAATGGGCTCAGAGGCGGTCGTGTCACGTCTAATTGAAGTTACTAACCTACCCCTATTGAAAGAAGTGGAAATCAGGCTGATGGATTGTCTGTGTAATGGGTAGACAGTAATTTCCATCTCCCAAACACTTGGCTGCGGGTAGCCGACGTGGGAGTGGACATTTTGCCGCTTCTTTCGAATTTTGGGACAATAAGCATCCATGTTTACCCTGGCAACTAAATTCGAATCCATTTTGTATTCCTATACGAATCTTTATAAATCATTCTATGTGTTTTTATATATCTTCAAAAGGACGACAAAGATGTATTCCACTGTCATATATGAATATGATTTACAAATGCTGACACTCAAATTCATAAGCTAGAATCCAGTTTAAGGTGAATTCGAATATTTGGAACAATTTATGTCCAACTCAAATGTCACACACAGCATAATGTGTACTCCCATTTAGATATGTACACAAGCGATGTATCAATATTCAAATACCAAGTCAATCAACCAAGAATGTACATAACTAACAGACATATAAACACTTATAGAGTATATGGATCAATAATATCAGCTAACATACATAAGCCAGGCCGCTGTACTTTTTTTGCTAGAACAACATCCTTTTTTTAGCGAAGCTACTACAGCATCTTTTCCCTTTCCGATGTGTGCCACTTATGGTCCATCTATACTACTATTATTGCTGAATGCACATTCAGCACGATTGGCATATTTGTAGGTCTGGCACAGCAATCAAAATGAAATGTCTCCGAGTCTTATCAATTAATACAGACTTGTGCTCAAATAAAATTACAAACCAAAAAACAAAAAACAATTATTACATGATCTCTAAAACAAATGGTTTGATTGATTACATGAACAAACAACACAAAGGTTATTCAACGATGGAAAGAATATTTCACCTATGATTTACCAAGTGGGAATTTAATTTCCTTTTTTCCTTCAGGACCTTAACAATGCCGCCAGTCTCAGCTTGCTTCGTTTTGAAATCCCCCAAATATTTAATGGTTGTCTTGAGTACTGCTTGGGATTGTGTTGTTTGCTTCCTCAACATGTGAACTTCATCTCTAAGTGGAGAAGCAGAATCTCTTTCTACCACTAGTTTAGCCTCTAGAGGATCAGCAGTTGGCAATTCATGATGCACGATTGGGCCGGTGCCACTGCTGTGGGATGATACAACGTCCATGGGGACCTCGCTCTTTGATCTTGGGCTAACCTATTTTGCCATTAAAGTTCCGATTGGATTCCGAAAAGTTGAAGTTAGCAAAACATCTCAACTGGGAGTTATAACAGCAAACCAGTTAAACAAACAAGGAATTAAAGAGTTTCAATTGGATGCTGAAAAGTAGTTATTAACATCATTGTAACAGGTTGTTGCAATAGCAAAGCAGTTAAACAAACAAATTTTGCAAAAGGTACCTGTTGTGGCATTGGTGTTTCTCTTGGATCCTGAAAAGTTGAGTAGCCAGTAACGTGATTAGAGCAACCAGTTGGAGCAGCAAAGCAGTTAAACAAACAAGTTTTGCAAAAGGAACCTGTTGTGGCATTGGAGTTTCTCTTGGATCCTGAAAAGTTGATTAGTCAGTAACTTGATTAGAGCAACAAGTTACATCAGCAAACCTGTTACACAAATATATTTTTGAAAATGTACCTACTGTGCTATTGGACTTCCAATTCGATCCTGAAAACTTGAAGTTGGAAAGATGAATACAGCAACGAGTTACAGCAGCAAACCAGGTAAACAAGCAAGTGTCTGAAAACATGCCTGCTATCCCAATGGAGTTTCAGTTGGATCCTGCAAACTTGAATGTTAGCAATCAATAAATAAAGTTTTGCAAGAGCCATAAGAAACTCACATTAAACTAGTAAAACTAACCGGTTTTGGCAACATATGTAATTACACATGAACTAGTAAAACTAACAATGTCTTGGCAACGTATTAAAGTAACAAGTCAGTACCGTTTACCAGCAACACACACATCTGTAAATTTCTTTGATGTAAGCAAAATGATTCCAACACATATATAAGTTAAAAAGACGGTGTCCCTCATATAAACCTGACAGTTCTCTATCTATGAAGATGCAAACATTACTAGTGCTACAAGTGATAACAGCAAACCATTTAAACAAACAGGGTGTCAGAACGTAAATTACACGTGAATTCTGCTGCACCCTAGAAGTACATATGACCAGCTATCTACGTGCTTAAGTAGTTATTTAAGTTCAGGCAAACAGACAATTCTTAACAGTAAGTACCAAAATAGGCGCAGTCTATAATAGGATTAACAGGCTATGGGATAATGTAATCAGTAGCAAACTAAATTAAGCCAAGCAATGTAATTGAACAATTTTGCAATAAGTGGCTAACTAAAATTCTGAGAAGTAGATAACTGAACTTACGCTAGCTCTTTGTACAGGCACACTGCAACTTCTTTTTCGCTTACAAGGTTCTACAAAGGAGTCCATGGCATCAATTGCTTGGATATGTAGTCCCAATACTTCTTTCTTCCCACACTACATTGGTAAGTCGAATGGTTAATCTGGTAAGATGGTGCGTCCTTGATATGTTATATGAGGACGTGTAGTCAGACTAGTTGTAGCCACACACACACTGGCTTTTACTGTATATTTCATGTGATTACATTTGGCATATCGAGATCTAAGCAATCTACAATAGGATGAAAAGACTGGCATCCTTCACATTATTGGCGAACTCAGTTCATAGAAACAAGCAATTCAACCATTCTGTGGGTAAATCAAAAGCGCCACTAGAATATTTTTCACTACCCCAATCATACACACAAAAGGGGCGACGCCACCATAGGGGCTGGTATGGGCGGCCGCCTCGGGTGGCTAGAAAGTGTGCACCTAGTTTGAGTCGTCCAGGTTGGCTGAGGCTAGTTTTGTTCGGCCCAACGCACAAGCAGGCAATGTAAAAAATGAAGAAAAATGTTTCAATTTGGATGGGCCAATAACGTAAGTGCAAGGCAGGCCCTATAGTAGGCTCGCGGCCCAAATGAGCGCCTCCCATATAGATCGATAGCAGGAAAAATCCCAATTCATTCGCTCCAGCCTCTAGTCTGGTTTGCTCCTAACCTAGCTGCCGCTAGACAGACTGACACAACACTTCCTCGCACCCTCGTTGGAGGGCAGTCACCGGGCTTCAATCGAACGGAAGGACAAGAAGATGAAGATCCAACCCTGGGTGTAGCCTGCGTGGGAGGCAGCGGCGGAAGCACGGGCATGGCATCGAGGTTTTGCAAATGGACTGTCGCAGATTGCAAGAGTAGCATGCGCAACAAGCATGTACATCACATCCCTGATTATATCTAATTCAACTGTTCAATTTCTGGCCAATAGTTAAAGCTGACAGTGTTGTAAAACTGCTTATATGTAGGGAATCTATGAGAAAATGAAACTAATTTCTGCTTATTTTATAACTCCCCCATTCTATACTGAACTGACTGAATGTGATGTATCTAATCAAGTTTCCGGTGCAAACATACAAGCTCATGTTTTTCTTGAGCCTGAAGTGTCTAATGAATAGACTACTAATGAATGATCTGATGCAAACATTTTACATGCTCCTGGTGATGAACATATAGTGTCTAGTGAGGGATCTAATGCAACAATTTTGCAAGCTCCCATTGAAGGATTTAGTGTCTAATGATGGTCTGCTATGTTGAGAGAGACATAGAGATTTGCAGGCATTGATGGCAAGGAAATTATAGTACATTTTCATGGCTTGAGGAAGCGTCGAGGCCATCTACCAGAAAGTCCCCATATCATGACAACATAGCATAAACACTTTTCTAATCTGTTGTTTGAAACTATTGGCATACTAGTGCAGGATCGATATATTGATATGCAGTTTGCGCACTAGTTATAGGTGCAATTACACTTCGATATTTTCAGCCAGAGAACGAATAATTCAAGTAGGTACAGACCATGTTAGTAGTCCCTGTACATCATGTTGCATTTTGTGTTTTTTGGTGCTTGCATCATTTAGTGTTTTATAATCTGAACTACTTTGGATCATTAGCTGGTTTTCAAAGTGCATGTAGCTTCTCATTTCTCAAGTTATGTTGATTTCCGGAGTGCAAGTGCCTTCGTATTTTTTAAGTTAAATGTTCGCCCCTGGTAACTTGAATTCGTGGATCCGCCACTTCACACAAATCATACACGCATGCCAGTACGAATTAAATGAAATGCAGGGACTTATGCTAGCTCGTTGTACAGGCTAACTGGAGCTCTGCTTGCGCTTGGGATGTTCCATGTACAAGTCCATGTTGCCACTTGCTTGGATGTGCAGGCCTGGTGCTCTTTCCATCCCCCTCTGCATTTTTGACACGGCGAATGGTTGATCAAATAAGAGGAATTGACCTTGTTGTTGTACCGGAGGACAGATACTTACAAGGTTATATGGGTGTGCAGGATGTGTACCAGATCCTGTAGCGCCGTCATGCTTTGCTAAAAACTGGTTTAGCTTGTTTCAGATGATATCTCCAGAAGAAACAAGAGTTAAAGTCAGAGTTGCATAGGCGTGTAAGCTAAGAGAGCAGTGAAAGGATATCCAAACATCATCGGAATAGTGCACAAGGGAGTGATGTGTGGATACCTAGTTCGGGCTGACGTTTGGGCATGCTCGCCTAGCTAGAGTGCGGGTTACTTCAGAGCCGTTGAGGGTGATGTGCTGGCGTTGGCTGGCCGCGCACGGATGCAGATCTTGTGTGGCAGCGGAGCGCTACGATGCGGTGGACGAGACCGTTGGTGAAGCCCCAACGGCCTCGGGGGGCAGAGGTGCGACGATGTGCTCGATGAAATAGCCCCGGTGAGGTGGGAGACAGCGTAGGTGAAGTGCACCTGATGCGGTGGAAGTCGGTGTCTGTGAGGCACGTCGGATGCGGTGGCCGACGTTGTCGGTGGACCACCCGGTGCGGTGGACGAGGGCGTAGATGAGGTAGCTCCGGTGCGGTGGTGAAGCGCGACCGTCGTCTTCATCGTCGTCGTCCGGCACAGAGGTGGGGAAAGAGACGAGATGAGGGGCGATTCAAACTTTGCTTGGGTCAGCAACGAATTGGGGATTTGAGCAATCTGGGCGCGGAAGGGGACGGTGGAGAAGGGAGATTTTGCAGGGCTAGAATTGGGGCCGCCAGATATTCAATCCGAAACGTGGAAGCGCGAACTTATTTTGTCGTCGTTCTTTTTTTGGGGGGAGGGGGAGGGAGGGAGGGGGTGGGTGGTTTGCTGCTAAGCCACCGTACGACACACACGACCACCACGACACGACCCAGGTCTGCCTGGTGCGACTACATTTGAGAGGAGATTTGAGAATGCAAACGAATCTTCTTTAATTTGCATACGAATCTGTATGTATTACCATGCCCGTGTTTTCCTTGCAAATAATTAGTCATTCGAAACGAGATACTAAAATTAATTACTGAGGAGTTATTTGAAAAAACCGAAACGGTATCCACGCTGACGTGGATTAGAGTGTGTGTCACATAATTATTTTTTTGAATTAGAGTGTGTGTCACATAGCGATCTCCAATTCTAACGTGGATTTCGCATTTCACTGTATCCACACTACTTTTTTAATACAAATTCATATGTATATGATCAACACCATGGTAGTGAGAAAACTTTTGGATGGATTCAAACATATGACCTACAAAAACAGCACAACAATCGAGTCAATGTCAACTTTTCGAAACCTAGTATGGCACGGTCGAAATAATTACCCATATGCATGGTCCTCAGTTCAAATCTTACAATGTACACTGAATTGAAACATCGATATTACGTCTAGTACTATCTACATTCAAATGTTGTTTTTAGCCCCCCCCCTCGGCACACACGCTACATACTTCCTGTATCGGTCAATCTTCCTCTCCTAACCACCTTAGGAAGCTATCGGTTTCCGACACACGTTCATTCTTACTCTCCATGTTTCGATCTCCAACTCTCTCAACTATACAACCCCCTTCTTACACTATGTTACCGAATGTATTTACCTCACACACCCGCCATTGCACCCCATGCCGAGCTCTCTCTCTCCCCCTCCCTCCCACCCTCTCTCGCTAGATACATGCATTGCCTATCTAGCCCCCAACCTCTCGTGCGCATGCACGCACGTTGTCTATCTAGGTCACTCCCTCGAGACTGTCTCACTCTTTCTCCCGCACGGCGGGCCACACTCGCTCAATCTCGTTCTCTTTATCCGAGTCTCGATTAACCACGTTTTCTTTCACACACAAATGATATATCTCCCTGTTCGGGCCTCGATTGACACACTTTATACCCTCTCACGCAGATTGTCTATCTAGGTCAGTCCATCCAAGCCGCCCCCACTCTTTCGACCTCATGGCGGGCCACGCTCGCTCAATCTCTCTCTCTCCCTCCTTCTCTCTCTCTGTCTCTCTTTGTATGTCTCGTTTGACCTCAGTCTTTCTCGGACACAAACAATATATCTCAATGTTTGAGCCCCATTCAACATATTCATATTGTATACTCTCTCACGCACATTGTCTATCTAGGTCACTCTCTCCAACCAGTATCACTCTTTCGATCGCACGACGACCCACACTCGCTCAATCTCTCTCCCTTTATATATGTAATCGATTGGCCTTGCTTCCTCCCACGCACAAAATTTATCTACATGTCTGTGACTGGATCATCTCTCAAGCTCTATCTTACAACCCTCACCCTTCCCAAAAGCTTAATCGGACAATATCTCTCCAGAGCATATATATCTTTTCAATGAATGTCAGACCACACTCACTTTGTCTCTCTATCTATATGTCTCTCGATTGACCTCGCTTTCTCACCCCGTATCTTCCACACATGGAAGCTACCTCTCCATCCCTCGCAAAGCCGGAGCTATTTACATTGCGAGGGGGAGTCCAACCTTGGATTAATTTGTGTAGGCATTTATTCCGGTGGTAGATTATATTTTCGTAGCATTCGGCCCACAACTACTCCAAACACTATTGCAACCCCCGCACCTCCCCCAATTGATTTCCCTCTGGCTCGGTCATCGCTCTCTTGCACGTCCTTTGTCGCCTTCAACGTCGCAGCATGGTATTATTGCAAAAAACTCTGATTATTACAAATAAGCTACAAAACTACACACCGATAGTCCACTTGGAATGGAACCAATTTTGACACATAAATTAAAGTGCCACAAACTACACACCGAGGGGCCCACCTGTCATGAAACAAATTTGGACCCATATACAAATTAAAAAATAAAGGACGAGGATCAAACATGCGACCAGGGCCTTCAAGCCGCACGTCAATAGGCAACATACGTAGAACAACAATGTTTGTTGTACCACCCTTTGTTCATATAATGTTTTTACATTACCACAGCCTATTTAATGGATAACATGTAATATTATTTTTAGTACATTAGTGGGACCGGCTCGTTAGCACGTACTATTCGCCTTCACTTACTGGTGGGTTCCATGTGTGCTCTCTCTCTCCCTCCTCCCCTTCTGCGTTTAGACGCACGGGCAAACACAAAGAACTCGCAGGCGACGTTGCCGTTAACCATATCTGGACGCGTTCACAAGTTACGACACCAGTTTCACGTACTAGTAGTACTAGTCAATGTGTACGTGCAATGACCGTTAATTTGGAAGTATATTAAGTGCATGCGGATATTAAGTAGGATATTATTAGCGTGTTATTATGTGATTAGCACTATTTTTGGCATGAAATTAACTGCACGCTAAACGTGTTGAGCGCTCGACATTGAAGCAGTCTTGGTCGCTGGATGAGAAGGAATACATGTGGCTTGATGACGTTTTATATTTAATTTGATATGGCTCTATCAGAATATTCAATCGATCAAACCATAGATTTCATTCAGTCTGACTCTGACTTTACATTCATACGACGATCGATCTAAAATAAACGGAAATGATAAACGTTGGGACTTTAAGCATTGCAATCCGAACGTTTTTCATGGCAAATTTAGATTATGCGGCGGCGGCGGGGGCGTCTGGCGGTGGGAAGTGGCTCCTCTGCCGTGCTCTGTGTGTCGTTGGGCCACTAACCGACGGTGATGGCGGCGTCTTGCCCCATTTTTGGCGTACTCCTGGACGTTGGCCTGAGCTTCAAGGAAGGCCACAATGTTCTAGACTTCGGTCTCCAGGAGCGAGTCAAGTGGCAGGAGGAGGCGACTGGCGTTGGTGCAAGGAAGCGGTCGATGGCGGCCATCCATGCCACTGAGGGGGGCACTGGCACCCGCGCGGGGACATGTGCTGGCAACAGCGCGGCAGAGATATTCGTGTGCACGGGCACCGGCAAGGGTGCGCACGTCAGTGCACGGACATGCGCTGGCAGGTGCACAGGCACAGGCGCTGGCAGGTGCTCGTCCCAAAGAGCCTTATGTTCTTGAGACTCCGGCTAGGTGTCTTCCTCAGGAAACTGGAAGACTAAGGGCAGACCATCATGGTGCGGCATGACATACGTTTAGGTCAAGCTAGTTGGAGGTAGGCGGCAGGAGATTCAGAGAGGAAGAGAGAAGATTGTAGCGATGCCGGTAGTGCGGGGTTGATTTTAAACTGCGGCGCCGGTGACATTAAAAGTGGGAGCAGTTGGGACGAAGGTGGGCGGCGGAGCGTGGTCAAAGGGCTGACCTCCCGGTGAGCCTGCGGAGCGATCTGCTCGCATGCCTCCCTGTCAGCCGGCACAGCGGTCTGCTCGCACGCCTCCCGTCGACTCACACGCTTGCTCGGACGGCACCTGCCGATGAGAAGTGGGACTCGTGGCGGCACGTAAACGTCCACGATTTCAATAGTGAAAGCGTTCGCCTTAATGTGACAGGTCTTTGTTCCAAAATACCTTGGCTCTTCATTTGTGCAACTTGTCATAAGCAGCTTGTCTCAAATTGAAGAAAAAAATTATGAAGGAATATTTGTGCCATATCACGTGACCATGCTCAGTTTCATGAATTTCTTATCACTTTTGGATTTTCTGAAATTTAAAATCCAGGATTCGAAACAACATCATAACCTGCATCATGCAATAAATTTTCAAGCGATACATCTGTCCTGTTGTATTTCTTAAGAAAGGATTTGGTCAAACATTTTTCTTAGTTAGACTTCAGACAAGTTATATATGCAGAGTAAAAAGATAATCCGTCCATACCAGTGCATTGCCTGATATATTAACTCTTTTTTAGGGGTCCCTGATATATTAACTCATGTACTGGGCACGAACAAACGGGCTCAATTCTGTGCTCATCCTGGTGTAGTAGTAGTAGTACTAGGCAATGCAGTTGACGGGTGACCTTGGGGAGCGGCGACCGAGGGAATTGAACCGTGCTCGGCACGGTAGGTAACGTTGTCTTGTTACTAAATCATCCCTCCATTGTTCATTGGTAGTCATTATGGACCGGGGACATGAGGGGGATTTCCTAGGGCTGGAATTCTGGCCGCCAGATATTTCGACTCGAAACGCGGAGGCTCGACTGGATGGGGTTCGCTGATGTGCGTACCACGCACGCCACCAGAAGGACACGAGCCCGGTTTTTTTAGGATCAAGACGAGCCAAGGTCTGGATGGTTCGCCGTTGCTTACCATTAGAGAATACGAAAGGAATCTTTTAAATCGCTGAACGAATCTATGTGTATTACAATGCCCGTATTTTCCTTGCAAATAGTAATCTCGATGTGTAATTGATTTATGACGAGTTCTTGAATTAGAGTGAGTTTGTGATATAGTGATCTCAACGTGGATTTCACATTTCATGGTATCCCTAGTAAGTTTTTCATTGCAAATTCAAATTTAAAAGATGAACAATATGGTGGTGAGAAAACTTTGTATGTATCAAGCATATGCCCACACACACACACACGAACACAACAACAATCCAATAAGTATAGTGCATCTATTTTTCCAAACCATGCATGTATGACACGAATTCAAAAATACTCCTTCTGTTCCTAAATATTAGTCTTTTAGAGATTTCAACAACTGACAACATATGGAGCAAAATGAGTGAATCTACACTCTAAAATATGTCTATATACATCCATTTGAAATCTCTAAAACTACTAATATTTAGGAACGAAGGGAGTAAAATGTAAGACATGCATGGTCCTCATTCAATATTTAAAATGAACAGGAAACTGAAACATGAATATTAAGTCTAGTACTACAGTACATGTAAATGTTGTGTTTAGGCGGAGCTATGTAGATTGTCGGGGATTAACCCCTCGACCTTAGATAAATTTGTGAAGCTCTGTTTAGGATTGTTTAGATTATATTTGTCCCCACCCTAGCTCCCAAATACCGATTGGTTGTGCACCCCCCACCTCCCCGAGATAATATCATGTGCCCCCACACCTTAGATGCTATATGCTGATACGAGTTGCTTGGAGCTTGTAGATCTGAGATATAGCAGCTCACATGATGTCTTAATATTTTTACAGGAAACCTTAATGAGTTTGAGAATTGCACACAATTTGTACAAAAACTACTCAGATGCCCTTGGATCCCATATCCAACTACCTCGAAGCTCGTATCACCATAGCATCTAAGATGAAGGAGGACATCATATTCTCCTGCATGTAAGAATATCATGTGCTACCACACCTTAGATGCTTTGGTGATATAAGCTCTTCGGAGCCGTTGGATTTGTGACCCAACAACTCCTCGGTGGTTCGAATGGTTTTTTGCAGAAAAGCCGCCAAAGAGTTCGGCCACTGCTTACGAGCACAAAGACTGCTTAGATGCCATTGGATGTCACATCAAACGACCTCGAAGCTCGTATCACCGTAGCATCCAAGATGTGAGAGCACCTGATGCTTTCTAGCACAGGTGAATATGAGGTGCTCCTGCACCGTAGATTCTATGGTGATACGAGTTCACGGAGATCTAACGGCCCACAGTAGGAGGTTTGAATGTTTTTGCAATATACGACTGAGAGAGTTTGGGAATTGCGCAGAAAGTACAAGTACTACACATGTGCCATCTGATCACAGATCATACGACCTAGATGCTCGTATCACCGTAGCGGCTAATTAAGCTACGGGGAGCACCTAATATGAGCAACGGGGAGCCGTTGGATCCAAGATGTAGCGGCACACACGAGGCATGAATGTTTTAGTTGCAAAAAAACCTTTGGAGAGTTTGGAAATTGCGCATAATTACAAAGACTACTCCCAAGCCATTGGATCTCACTTCCAACGATGTAAAAACTCGTATCCAAGGTTGTTAGAATCGCGATTCTATTATACGATTCTACGACTATACGATCCAAACTTACCCATCTGATTCCACGATATTAGTTCATAAAATCTACGTTTCTATGATCCTGGTAGTGAAGATTCTATGATTTACAATTCTACCATCAGAGCTTCGACCCAATTCAAAATCGCGATTCTGACAACCTTGCTCGTATCACCATAGCATCTAAGCTGCGGGGTGGATGTGATATTCTATGCCGTTGTCATTTTTGTTCATAAACTTGCAAATACGTGTAACTCATGCTGTTACTTGTCTAACTGCACAAAGTGTTTGTTAAAAAAAACCATCCTACACTAAAATATCGGAACAACACACGGGGGTCCCACTTGTCATTGATCAAATTTGGACCTAAAACTAGCAAATCTGAAAGACGAGATTCGAACTAGCAACCTGGACTACAAAGTGCAAGTTGATAGCCTGAAACAACAACGGTTGTTGGCTTTGTCCCATAACTTGATTTATACAGTATTACGTTGAGTAGAGTAGAGGGAGTGCCTCGTCAACACGTGCATGACCGTTGACTCACTTACCGGTGGGTCCCAAGTCTGCGATCTCTCTCTCTCCTCCCCATCGCCTAACCTTTAGACGCACGGGCACAGACGAAGAGCGGCGCTAGCTTGCCGTGGTGTTATTATACCTAAAAAAGCTTGGAAAATAGAAGAATCGCCTAGAACAAGAGACGTTGTGGCTGGTCGAGACGGAGCTAACCACACCTATCCTCCGTGCCACGTTAGCATGATGAAGATGTGTGGCTAGTCGGGTGTTTTTGACCGATTGGCTGGGTCCCGAGGTCGAATCATAGGTACTACGACGTCTGATACAGTATATTTTTACACGCACATTTTCCTGTGCCGAGACGTGGCACACCCTACCGCGCGGTTTCGAGGTCCTCCCGGGTGGTGCACGCATATTTCCTTGCCGAGACGTGGGACGCCCTACCGCGCGTTTTCTAGGTCCTCCTCGGTCATAGCGCCAAAGCAAGTAAATGAGTCGTCAAATCACAAAAGACCACCTTTCCCGCCGAGTACATCAGTGAAGCACGGTGGCTAGATAGTTGGGCTAGTGCGACCGATTAGCTAGGCCGCCGCCACATTTGTTTTTTCTCCCTTTTTTTATCTCCTTGCCGGCAGGTACATTTAAATATCCACCGCGGCGTTGCTCTAGTGTTTGGGTGCGGCAGGCGCAGCAGGATTTTTAATTTTTTGATTGACGGGAGCAGGCGCGGCAGGATTTTTAATTTTTTGATTGACGGGAGCAGGCGCGGCAGTAATTAGTCATGATGACTCCACCTGTAAAACCCACTGCTCCCTGATGTGAGAAGTCGTCGAATGGTGTTTTCCCATGGTGAAAACATAAAGATTCCCGCTACTCGGCTGGCTCCTTTCGCCTTCCCGTAGATTGCATTGCCTTTCAGCCATTTCGCCCCCTTTGCTTCCTCTCCCCATTGCTTCTACCTGGTGCCATGGCGGCGCAACAGATCACGGAGTCTGAGGTGAGGCGCCTGACATAGGAGCTCGAGGCCAAGGATGTGGAGCTCAGGGCCAAGGACGTGTTGCTCCATGAGCTCAAGGAGGAGAGGAGTGCCATGCTCCTCCGTTATGTGCAGGAGTTCACGGAGCTTCGAAAGTGGCAGGCATCCACCACAAAGATGCTCAAGGCGTCGGTGGCGTTGCTGTAGAAAGCGGGAGATATGATAGGCGGTCAGGGGAGGCGGCTGGAGCGCGAGCGGGCCGATCGTGACGAGGTCCAGGATCGCCTCAGCCACTTGGTGGACCAAGTTGCCACGCACGTGTTGCGGTTGCGTGATGCCTACCGTCGTGCCAGCGCGACCATGCCAGCCGTCGGGCTAAACCCGATCGACCACCCTGTTGACTTCAACGAGCTGCGGCTTCCTGACCTGGTCTCCTTCTTCACCTATATCTCCGAGGAGCTGAACCATCTCCACGCGATGGTGGGGGCGGAGCTGGATAAGGAGGGGTTGCGGGCTGCCGCTACCGTTGCCGGGCGAATCCTCTAAGGGCTCCGTCACCGGTATCCATTCGTGCCAGTGGACGCCGTCTTTGACGAGCTGGCTCCCGTCGACCAGGAGAGGGCTCTACGGGCCATTGCACCCTGCATCACCAACGTCGTCCGCCTCGAGAAGCAGAGGGACTTCGGTGGTGTTTAGGCGTCCTCTGCATGGGCATGTCCATGTCTCGGCGCAACATGACCGTTGGATCAAAATCAGACGGTGCAAATCAGTCACTGTAGCACAAAGCGTGTGGGTGTGTTTGGTTGCATTCTCATCTCAATATAGTTGTTCCCTCTTCGTGTATTTGTGTTAACCTACTAGTGTGGACCCATGCACCCTTCATGCACTCTGCCAAACACCCAAAAGTGGGTCGAGAAGGGAACTTTTGCTGCCATCCCGTGCACCCTTCATACACCCTGCCTAACACTGAGTCGTCATGCTTCATATGGTTCATGTTTCGTGGAGTACTATAGCACCGTACTCTCTGTGCTCTGTAGACCTAGTTCTGTTAACATCGATCTCACCGTTCATTATTGACCGAACAGTCGAAAAAGCGGTACTATGTTACATTATTGTTCATATAGTTGACATGCGCACAACATCATTTGTTATTGTCATATCTTACTACACAAGCAATAAGATTATGTAGTACTGACGTATGCACCACTGCACATGCCTAGTAGTAGGAGCACTGTGTATGTTTAAGTGGCTACCGTGTTTCGCACTCCTCCGTCGTAAGAGTGGAAACGTTTACTGTAATCATTTTTTTCTTCAGAAAAACAATAGACTCGCTCTATCTTGCGCATCCTCCTCGACGGTCGTCGGGAACTTTGCTACTCACTTTCGCCGACGTGTGGGACAACCATCATCAGGGTCCACCAGCCATGCACTAAATTACTCCGTAGTAGAGTGCCCAACAACACGGTAGACTTCCCCGACCGAAGTGTCACAGTAATGCCCAATGAGCCATCAAATCACAAAACCCCCTCCTTTCCAGCAGTAAGTTTGACGGACGAAGCAACCATCATTTCACTCTTCTCTCTCAGCTTCCTCTCTACCCAACCTCGCTTCTCCCTCATCTTGTTCCTCATTTCTTCAAGAAAACCCGGACCTGCTTCTGCCATTGTTCTTGTCTCCCAAAGAAGGAAAGGTGAGCGCATCAATGGTGTTGATTCTGGCCAAGGCCCGGTCTTGCAACCCCGAGACTGATCCTATAACTCCCTCTCTGTTCTTCTTTTGGGTTTGTGATTATGGTTTCTATTCTTTTATTTCTATTTGACAGTTTCTTGATGGACGCTGGAGCACCGGCCGAAGTGATGTCTATGGAACTGGCAAAAACCATCGAGCCTCATGGTACGAAGAAGCACAAGCACCCCGCCGAGACTACCGTAGACAAGCTCAAAGCCATCGCCCTGTCCAAGCCCCCCTCTCCGGGATCCCTCATTAAGCAAGTCCAGGTAATATCTCTTCTTGATGATCTTTTTCTCGATCTTAATCGCGTGTTTTCATATAACACGCAGTACTAGTGCTAGTAGTACCACTTTCCGGGTGATCTTGCATGTGATTTTTGTGTGCCAAATGGCGGTTCTAAATTCCTCTTTTGACCAAAACATGCGAGAGGTTGACACTGATTTCTTATAGATTACTTTCAACTACTTTACGAACATCAATGCTACCTTTGAAGAGGGTATATTTGCATCAGTAACTTGTGTTATGGATATTGCAAGTAATCCCTCTGCTCTCATGCCTTTGAAGACATGTTCTAGTGTCTTTGTTCACTCATTTTTGTGTGTATATGTAGTCATATATGGAGTAAAATATCAAAAATCATCTTATATTTCTGAACAGAGGTAGTAATAAAATATTTGGTTTCTGTTTGAATTAGAACTAGGTCCGCGGTGGAGATGAAGTTCTCAAAGTCATCTCGTGTGACCTGGAAGACCTGAGGATGAGTTCTACTGCTAAACTATCCAGCTGTTGTGTCCTTATCGCCACATGTCCTGAACTAGTGTTTTCCTGTAGCATTGTTGTCAGGCGTGTTCTCGAGGCTGTACTTGACCACAACAATATCCTGGCTGTGCCTTCGATTACGAAGGGTGTGGTTCTTGTAAAGCTTCCCGACAAATCTGATGCGGCATGTCTTCATTGTCATGTTTTTGAGTGGAAACGCCACTCTATTAGGTTCTCCAAGGTTGAGGAGATGGTGATGGCGCCGGTGGACATCTCTCATGAAGTCCATGGCCTAGTCAGTTATGCGGGATTCATTCCGTAGGTCGGTGGCAAGAAATAGTCTGCAGAGTTTAATTAGTGCAACTTTGCTCGTCTGTAGTAAGTACTGTTGTTCAGTACTTGATTTGTGTTTATGAACCCTGTATTGTTTAGTACTGCCGCTTTTGGTGTGTGGTCATTCCTGAGAACGGTCTATGTTAATGTCTATCCACTCAATTTAGTCTGTATATTTTGAAGTATCCAGATCATCTTTTTTGTGAGGACGGTTTATCAATTATGGCTACACTCCAGTATCTGTATGCATTGCAGGGTTTATTGCACCCACCAGGATTTCCAGTCCCATGGATGTTCGGTCCATACGATTTGTCACAACCTTTGGACTGTCCTGCTTGTGGGAGTAGGCGGGGGCCCTACATGCCACGCGTAGTTGGACGACCAATCTTCTGTTTAGTACTTCAACATGGTGATTTCCTGGTAAGGATTCACTCGTGTCACATCAAGTAAATCTTATTGATTTACTGTCTAGATCTTATTGATTTAATGTTAGTTTTTCTTTCTTTTGTTGCAATTTTACGATGCAGGTTTTGCCATGTGACATTCATCACAGAATAAACCATTTGGTTTGCTCTACGATGGATATTTTTGCAGGTTTCACTTATTATGTCGTGTCAGTAACGAAGGCACTGTCCATCACTTATATTACTGGAAAAAATTGGATCAGTCTGTTGTCTGAGTACAAGCTGAGTCCCTATGATGAACTACAGTTTGGTTTAACAAACACGCCACAGTTAGTCCTTCTTGCATTTAAAAGAAATGAAGAAAAAGACTGGATTACGGTCACGGAGCCTAGTCAAGTTAGAAAGCTGATCATAGCAGATCAGGCACGATCGCCGCTGTCTCGCACATCGGTACCACCATCAGCAACAGATCGAGCACCAGCAGTTGCTGTTGCACTGACAGCGGCAGCAGCTCAGTCTGATCCAGCTAAGGATTGGGCACCGACCGCGTCAGCGGATTAGGCTGATCTACCAGAGGATCGGGCATCGACACCGGCACCTGCTCCGACGCCGGTACCAGCTCTACAAGGAGCACCATCTTCGGTAGCAGCAGCGGCACTACCAGTCACACTGACACGGGCACCAGCAACGGCTTCAGCAACTGCACTAACACTTGCACTTGCATCTACTCCGGCCCATGCAGCGGCAACGGAACCAGCAGTTGCCCGGCAACAGACTGGGCTGAAGTTCGCACTTCATATACCAAAGTCCTTACAAAAACCGACATGCCCACCTTCTTGGTAAGCATTGGCCGCCCAAGTGCTTCATTCTTTTTTCTTTCCATGTTGTTTCACATGATTCACTGTGATGATCTAACTATTTGTGTATGTCTTCTTGTTTGCAAACAGAGAATTCCTAGAGCAACGAGGGAGTCGTTCAACAATCTGGGCAACCGTGGCTAAGATTCTCTTACCATGTGCAACCTTCGTGTGAGTGAACCTTCTCAATATATCGTAAGTACAAAGGATGGTCGCATGATGATTGATGCTAAAGGATGGTCAAGGTTCAAATCTAAATCATATCTTGCGGTAGGGGATGATGTCAAAATCGAACTTTCTCGGCAAGGACAGCTGGTCAAAATCAACTTTGAAATTCTTTAGTAGCAGCACGCAACTGCCAAACTGATCTATCTTCCGAGAGATTTTGATGTAATACTCTAGCATGGTGAAACAAGTGTCCTATTTGTACAAGTAGTACGACAGTAACATTGATAGAATTGCAACTCTGGTAGCTTGTTAGGAACTGTCGTTTGATTTCATTCCAACAGTTGTCGTGCTTTATTCAATTTTGTGTATTCGCCTTGCGACAGCATCTAAAAGCAACGCCGTACCGACCGCTTGCAATATGAAAAGCCCTAAGGTAGAACACATGGGCCCCCAAACATGCAGTCCACCGGCCTGTGGCCCAAAGTCCAGAACCGTGAGCCTGTCTGAGTATTTCTCCGCTGAACCCCCATAATGCCCGTGCGTTGCACGTAACATCAAGATGCATTTGTATGAGTATTTTATCTTGTGAGAGAAAAGGATGAACGAGGGAAGGCCTTATTTGCAAATGCGGAGAGGTGTGTGGGTACCTTTTTGCAAAATTTCCATAGTTTCCTTCCTATCCGTCAGATATAAATCGGACGGCCTATATTGCAGGATGGCAGGCACACCATCATCACCAACTCCTCTATACCGTGTTAAAAAACTCTATTTTTTATAATTACATATGTTATATATATTCTCCTTAATTTTTCTTATGTATAAAGTTGTGATATAAAAGATCTTTATATTTCTTTACAGAGGGAGTATCTCTTTGTCAAAATTATATTTATGTGTAACTAGTTACTCCTGTCTTTCTACTTCCAGTCGCTGATATGTGGGGCATCCGACAACGGGGTCCACGTGCCATATGCACCAAATTAGAGTGCACAACTACACGGTAGACACACCCTGGTCGTAGCGCCGCAGTAATGCCCAATGAGCCGTCAAATCACAAAAACCGCCACCTTTCTAGCTTTAGCAGTAAGCTGGACGGACGAAGCAGCAATATTTCATAGGGCCTGAATCCCCTTCTCCCTCGTCTACTTGTTCAGAGAAAACCCCCGCTCGGCGATTGCATAGGGTTTTCTCATGGAGAACCTGGTACAAATTCTTCATCCATCCCCGATAAATCCAAGTCCCTTGGTTGCGGGTACTCCTAGGATGGCAGCCGCCGCCGTTGATGCATTTTTCTCCCTGCTAGATCTAGTGTGTTTCATTTGCAGTGCCCAAAGTGCGAGGACCCTACAGGTTTTTCCACCCTCGGCAAGACGCCACACTTGTTCCTTCTCATCCTAACACATGACTTTAAAACGCGCAAAGTATCTTCCTAGAATCCTCTTTTCTATCCGGGAGGTTGGGGTTTTTTGAACATGTTGTCGACTAATTTGGAAATTTGGATTGCTATATTTGGATAAAAGGTACTAGTACCATGGTCAACACTGACGTGAAGGAGGAAATTATTTCTAGATTTGGATATAGGGAATATATTGTGTTCTCATATTATTTTTCCTGCAGTGCATTCATTGCTCTGCCAGAACACATGTACTCAAGATGCTCGGCCTTGCCATAACTGAATACACCAGTTTAATGGTCACAGTGAAGACAAGCCATGGATATAAGTTTCGAGTTGGGTTCATGAACCAAGCAGATCGCTGCTTTTTTATGGCCGAACATGGATAAACTATCTCAAGTGTTACGGGCTGAAAGTTGGCGCACGAATGTTGATGGAAATAGCAGAACCTGGTCTCATCTTCACTACGATCTTCCACCCCGACGTTGTTCCAATTGTTCGTCCATGTTAATTTTGTATCCGGTTCTCGCTTCTTGCCTCGATTACTTATTAATCCACCTATTCTGTCTAACTAATCACAATTTAACTTTAGAAGTAGCAACGAATATCTCATGAAGATGCTACTTCTAACTAATATTTTCTTATAATTGGTGGCATGTTTAGGTTTTTTCAGAGTTAAGCAGGCTACTCGTTTGTTATTCTATAAGAACTCGGCTGTTACTCATGGCACTGAAGTTGACTTGGACGACATCCACAAGTTCCTGCACTTTATTGATCGTCTTGAGGTCCTTGTGGGGCGTTTCAATGGCGGAAGGCCATGTGGGATATGTGTGCCACTGCTGCACTCGTTGAACAGGTCCAACTGTGTTGAGAAACTTATGGTACGAGCTGTTTTCTATTATATATGTTGTTCATAAACTCTTGCTTATGCACAGTTTTACAGCTGTGATCTTCTTGAAACAGGAACTGCCCGGGTCTATTGTTCCTATACAGATGCCTGACCATGGTCGGGTCAGACTTGCGCTTGGTCACAACATGATGTTTATGTCGACCTACTCCATTCCTCTTGGAGGTGAAAATATACTTATTCATGGGTGGTCTCAAATAATGAAGGCCCGTCCATCTTGGAGAATAGGACAGAAGATTATGTTCCTCCTTTTCCATGGCTCTAAAGCAAATATCCTGTTTATTGACCACATTGCGAGATGAAGCCGCTTTCAGGAGGTTGAGGATGCGCGATGTCGCGCCTGGGCCTTGTCCGGGGGCTTGGCGGCCTCACCCTTTGGTTAACTATAGGCAAAGTAGCACTGTTCGAGGCGTGCTTTGTACGGTTGAACCTGTATAAGTACTCATACTGCTTTCAGCTATGGTTGTTAAGTGCCCCTGCTGCTTTCAGTTAATGTTGTTAAGTACTCCTGCTGCTTTTACAGTCTGTCGTGTTTCTTCAGTCCTGTCTTCCTCCAGCTGCCAAAACTAAACCAGCGCCGACCGGGCTGCCTGCTTCCGCCTCCCACGGCTAGCTGCGCCTCAGCACACACATCGCCGTCCCACCGTCTCCTAAATCATTAACGCCGACCTCCGAGGCCTCGCCATCGTCCTCCGCGCGCTTTGCTCCGATCGCCGTGGCGCCGCCCTCTCGCGTTGTCAACATGGTCAACAAACAAGAGGAATCGGCAGAGGACTGTACGTGGAGAGGATGACAGTAGGGGCCCACCATGTCCATGGCCGGACGCAAGGAAGTTCCTCATTTTTTGTTAGATATATATACTCCATTATCAGCCTATGGAAAAAGAAAATGCTTCCTGCTAGGGGTTTCCTGACATCTGGGACCCACAACATTGTCAGCGTATATAGTCAATAGATAAGAGAACGACACAAGATCGGCTGACACCTGGGACGTAGCTACTTGAGTAGTATTTTTTTTTTGTTATTGTTGAGACGGAGCAGGGTTTCAACTGGGCTGTGGCCCGTCTAGCCCAGGCTTATATTTTATGTTCACCACATGACCAGCCCAGCTATTTTTTCTTTTTTGAAAATGAGCCCAGTTTATTTTTTCTGAAAAATACCCAATCCAGGCCTACTTATTTTTCTACGCCCTGATGGGCTGCAACTCCTTCAAGACGTCTGCAAATCTAGAAAGTAATATAAAATGGGCTTTAAATATAAAAATCAGATGACAAATTGGCAATTACTTTATAATTTCTGAATTTTTTCACATTTTCAGATTCCAATTTCACTTGGCTTTAGCCGAATTCAAATATATATTGAAAGTACATTAAATCTCTCTCGACATTTCAGTATTAAAAATAGTTTGGAACCCACAGAAATATGTGATTTTTTTTTAAATTTTTAACCCTGGCCCTGGCCAACAAAAAAACGGACTGCAATAAATTGCATAAGAAGTTGCAATGAGCTAAATATAAATTATGAAAAAAATAGGGAACGATCTGACTTTTGGGCCTATTAAGTTGACGCGTATGCAAGATTTTTTACTTATTATATACAACAACAAACGATTCTAGCAGACGTAACCGTTGGATATCAATCCAACGACCGTCGTGTTTCTTCAATATCTGGTCTTCTTGCTCCAGCCGCCAAATCAAGCGCCGACGGGACCGCCTGCTCCTGCCTCCCGTGGCCGGCTGTGCTGCCGCGCAGGCCTCACCGCCCCCTACTGCTCCCACCGCTGGCCAGGCCATCCCTCTACTCACCCACATACCTCCACTGCTGTGGCTTCGCCGCCTCAGGGTCATTCCCTTCTTGGGTCTCGCCGTCGTCCATCGCGCTGGTGTTCTCGGCACGGCGTGGTCAATGTTTTCAACAAACGACAACATCGGAAGAGGGACGTCCATGGAGAGGCTGACAGTTGGTACCCACATGGTCCATGGCCGCACGCAAGCAAGTACCTCCTAATTACGCCAAAAGAATGAATACTCCCGCTAACAGCTCTGACCCACCAGCTATATCTTTGCACGCAAGGAAGTGCCTCCTTATTACGTAAAAAAATGAATACTCCCCTTGCTAGCTGGGATCCACCATTGTGGGATGCTGACTTGTGGGCCTACTAAGTTGACGTGGACGGAGGGCTTTCTCAACTTAGTTAACAAACGATTCTATCACCAGTGACCGTTGGATTGTTAACATCCAACGGTCGTCCTGCTTCTTCAACCTCTGATTTTCTTGCTCCAGCCGTCCAAACCACCGCGTGCTCTTGCCTCCCATGGTCGGCTGTGCTGCCGCGGAGGCCTCACCGCCCCCTACTACTCCCACCGCTGGCCAGGCTCTGCGGCGACGGCAACCTCACACCACAGCCAAACCAGTGAACCCTCGTACTCCTCTCCGCGTGGGCATCCACTGCCGCGTCTTGCCCGGCCGGCTCCGTGTCGTTCCCTTCCTAGGCCTCACCGTCGTCCACCGCCTTGGTGCTCTCGGCGTGGCGTGGTCAATGTGGTCAACAAACGACTTCCATCGGAAGAGTACTGTACATTGAGAGGCTGATAGCTGGGTCCACGGTAGCAGCAAGGAAGTGCCTCCATATTACGCACAAAATAATTATTCCTTCACCTGACAGCAGGGACCCACTAGACGGGCCACCGTATTTTGCACAAAAAAACGTTTCCCCCCTAACTACTAGGACCCACCAGCTATATCTTCGCACGCAAGGAAGTGCGTCCATATTACGGGCAATTTTTTTTTCGCCCCCTGACTGCTGGAACCCACCAGCTACATCTTCGCACGAAAGGAAGTGCGTCCATATTACGGGCAAAAAAAAAGATTCGCCCCCCTGACTGCTGGGACCCACCAGCTACGTCTTCGCACGCAAGGAAGTGCCTGACAGTCGGAACCCACCTGGTCGAAGCATACATAGCGTTGTCATTCTGGCCGGGAACGTGTACGTACATACTCGTTGATGTAGAGGCGCGCACGTGTCGTAGTAGAGGCGCACATGTAGCATGTACGTCTACGTACAACGGCCAGGGTGCAAGAAAGAAAATATGGCCACGTACGTACATATACAGGCGGGGTCTCGAACGCCTACTCGCGCATACGTACGGCCAGGGCTCATGTACATGCCTGGGTCAGAATGGAGAAGCTGCATCGTCGTCGTGTTCATGGGGAGGGGTCTGGCGTACCACAGAACAGAGGAAACGGCCTTCTGTTCGACCGGCCACGGTGGAAACGCGATTCTGTTCATCGGGAGGGGTCTGGCGTACCATAAAACAGAGGAAACGGACCTCCTACGGTTGAAACGGGGTCCTGTTGATCGGGTGGGGTGTGGCGTACTGCAAAACGGAGTAAACGGACTTGTGTTGGAGCGCTACGGTCGAAACGGGGGTCCTATTCATCGGGAGGGGTGTGGCGTTCCGCAAAATGGGACTCCGCAAGATACTTTTCATCTCCACCGTCGACTACCTCCACGGGCTACTGTTCATCCACTGTCAACCTCCTCCAGCCTCCACCTACGACTTTTCATCAACGGGCTCCTGTTCGTCCAGCCTCCACCGCTCCTCCACCGGCTACTGTTCAGCCAGCCCTCTCCACTGGGTCCTGTTCAATCACCCCTCCACGGGCTACTGTTCATCCAGCCCTCCACCGGCTACTGTTCAACCAGCCCTCCATGGGGTCCTGTTCATCCAGCCCTCCACGGGGTCCTGTTCATCCATCCGCTCGATCGATCGGGGTACTGTTCATCCAGCGGCAACGACCTCTACTACCACGGGGTCCTGATCATCCAACCCCCACCGGGAACGGTTCATCCAAACCCCCTCGACAACACTCACTGTTCATATAGGGAAGGAGGCAGCAGTGTTCGATCGGCTTCAGTTAGCAGCAGTAGCGAAGGAATCACTCGGGTTCAGTTAGCAGCAAGGGATCGATCGATCGCTCGGGTTCAGTAACGCATAGCCTACAGTGCAATCGCTCGGGTTCAGTTAGATCCCAACGCCTCGCTCGGGTTCAGTTAGAGCCCAACGCCTCGCACACACGCGCGTACGTATGAGAGAAACACACATCGCTCGGCCCCCGACCACCCACCGTAACCAGGAACTCCCCGATATTTTCCTCGCCCTCGCTTCTATCACGGTTTATTCCGTCATAAATAGCCCAAAGAATGTCATGCAGCTGCGTCTCCGGCCTGCCCAGGATGAAAAGCCCATTTTCTATCATGATTTTTTGTCATAGAAGTAGGACCCCACCACATCTATGATGATACCGGGTTTTGTCACATTTATCGTCATAGAAGTGTCATAAGTATGACAGAAAAAATTTCGTTCGACCCAAAATGTCACGGATGTGTCTTTTTTTGTAGTGGACTTTAACGCACGGGGGAGTAATTGTCAATTCACTGTTCCCACCACGTACTTATCCTTTGCCATGTATGCTGCATGCATTGAGTGGGGTAGGTAACGGAGGCGCGTGGTACGGGAGGGCGTCAAGGCAGGGGCCCGGTCTTCTTGGGTTGTTGGAAAGGGACGGTTGTTGCCCGCCGAGGGATCAGCCCCCGACACCAACCCACCTATAAAAAGAGGGGGTGGGGAGGAGCGGAAGTGCTCATCCACGCACCTCTTCTCCTCTGTTTCTTTGTCTTCTTCTTGCTATGTCGAGAGGGAGGGACTGGGGCCAGGCCCCGGGCTCTAGCTTGGGGTCAATGATGCTGAATGCTCATGTCGACGCTCGGGGAGTGAGTCTGGTCTGGGGCCCGAGGGGATGCGGCGGTCGAGTCACTCGCAGTGCGGGAGGTGCCAAGCTTCTCCAAAATGGTGAAACGCTTGCCTCCCCCGCCTGAGCCAGCCGTCTAGTGGGAGGTTCTAGCCCTTGCCGTGAGTCGCCGAGGCTCGTCGTTCCAGTGACGGGGATCCTGGGGCTTCCGGCGCCTGTCTGGTTGCAATGCTCGGGGTTATTGGCAATCCCAACGTCTCCTCCTTCAAGCGGAGCCGGGGTTGATGCTGAAGATGGTGGCGCCTTCCTACCCGCCAAGGTGGGGAGCGGTGTTCCACGCGCGCCTTGGACGTCGCAGTAGTCAGCTGCTTCTCTGGAGAAGGTGACGGCCGGGGGTCCGGTGTCTCCCTGGAGCGGTGGTGATGGAGAAAAAACGAGGGAAGACAGAGATGGTGGGTGGCAGGGCATCAGGTCAGAGTATGATGGCACTGGGTTAAGCATTGTCGTGGGAAAACACCTCTCCTGATCAACAGGACCCCGTTTCGACCGTAGGAGGTCAAAGAGAAGTCCGTTTCCTCTGTTTTGCGGTATGCCACACCCCTCCCGGTGAACAGGATCCCGTTTCGACTGTACACGGTCGAACACAAGGCCGTTTCCTCCGTTCTACGGTACGCCAGGCCTCGTTTCGTTCGGCTATTCTGTCCAAGCTGGTTGTCTCCCGATGAACACGACGCATTTCGTTGCCCCCCGATGAACACGATGATGCAGTTTCTCCGTTCCGACCAAGCCATGTACACGAGCCCTGGCCGTAAGTATGCGCGAGTAGGCTTTCGAGACCCCGCCCTTATGTACATACATGGCCGTATTTACTTTCTTGCACCCTGGTTGTATGTACGTGTACATGCTACGTGCGCGCCTCTACTATGACACGTGCCCTTCCTTACTCGGTCACGGTTCATTGCTGCATCCTACAGACAAACCGATCGACCAGTATGTACGTACACGTTCACGACCAGAATGACAACGCTACGTACACTTCGACCAGGTGGGTCCCGACTATCAGGGAGGATAAGGAGGCACTTCCTTACGTGCGAAGATGTAGCTGGTGGGTCCCAGCAGTCAAGGGGAACGTTTTTTCCGCGAAATACGGTGCCCCGTCTGGTAGGTCCCTGCTATCAGGTGGAGGAATCATGATTTTGCGCGTAATAAGGAGGCACTTCCTTGCTACGGCCATGGACCCAGCTGTCAGCCTCTCCACATACAGTACTCTTATGATGGAAGTCGTTCCTTGACAACATTGACAACGCCGCGCCGAGAGCACCAAGGCGGTGGATGACGGCAAGGCCTAGGAAGGGGATGACATGGAGCCGGGGAAGACGCGGCAGTGGATGCCCACACGGAGAGGAGTACGAGGGTTCACTGGTTCGGCTGCGGTTTGAGGCTGTCGTCGCCGCAGAGTAACACGGGTTGTGGGTGAGTACAGGGATGGCCTGGCCAGCGGTGGGAGTAGTAGGGGGCGGTGAGGCCTCCGCAGCAGCACAGCCGGACACGGGAAGCAGGAGCAGGCATCACAACTAGCGCTGGTTTGGGCGGCTGGAGCAAGAAGACCAGAGGTTGAAGAAGCAGTATGGCCGTTGGATGGACATCCTACGATCAATAGAGCTAGAATCATTCATATTGACAAAGTTGACAAAGCCCTCCATCCGCGTCAGTAGGCCCACAAGTCAGCCTCCAACTACGGTGGGTCCCAGCTAGCAGGGGGGTATTCATTTTTTGTGCGTAATAAGGAGGCACTTCCTTGCGTGCGAAGGTATAGTTGGTGGGTCCGAGCTGTCAGTGGGGGGAACATTTTTTTCACGAAATACAAAGGCCGTTCCGGTGGGTCCTAGCTGTCAGGTGGAGGGATCATTATTTTGCGCGTAATAAGGAGGCATTTCCGTGCGTGCGGTCGTGGACCCAGTTGTCAGCCTCTCCACGTATAGTCCACTTCCGATGGATGTCGTTCATTGACCATGTTGGCCACGCCATGCCGAGAGCACTAGGGGGTGGACGACGGCGAGGCCTAGGAAGGGAATGACACGGAGCCAGGGAAGACTCGGCAGTTGTTTCCCACGCGGAGGGGAGTGCGAGGGTTTAATGGTTCGTCAGCTATATTCGGAGAATAACAGCAGGTGCGGGTGAGTAGAGGGATGGCTAGGCCAGCGATGGGAGTACTGTGGGGCAGTTAGGCCTGCGTGGCAGCACAGCCGACCGAGCAGAGATTGAAGAAGCATGACGGTTGTCGGATGGACATCCAACAGTCACTGCTCTCGTGTGTTGACTAAGTTGACACGGCGTTGCATGTGCGTCAACCTTTTTTTAGGTAAGCGTACGTGTCAACCTATAGTAGGTGCACAAATCAGCCTCAAATGTGTGGAAAACATCATACAGCCCATTTGCCATTATTTCTAATTATTTTTAGCCCATTTGCTAATTCTTAAGGATTTTTTTGGGCCCATCTTCTTTTTCTTGTGGCCATGGTTAAAAATTATACGAAATTTTGCATATTTCGGTGCGGTCAACTGTTATTAAGCCTGAAATTTCGAGTCACATTCAAACTAATTTGAAAAATAAAGTCATATTAATATAAAATCCAAATAATTGTCCACGCATAAAAATCAATGGAATTTAAAATCTCGAAATGAAAAAAATGAAACTAATTGCCGCTTTGATTTGTTTTAAAAATGTACAGCCATTTCTCATCACTCATAGCCCATTTTCTCGGTTGGGTATTGTGCAAAAGAACAAAAAAACTGGGCTAGCCATTTTCAGAAAGAAAATAAACTACTGGGCTGGTCTTGTTGTAAACATAAAAGAAAAGGCTGGCTAGACAGGCCAGAGTACCCTGCACAGCCTAGTTTACACCCTGCTTCCGTCTAAAAAACAAAGATAACTGGGCAAGCTACTTCCCTAAAAATACTGGGCAAGCTACTGGGTCCCTTGTGTCAGCTGCTCGTTGTGCAATTCTCTTGTTTATTGACTATGTTGACAATGGCATGGGACCCAGATGTCAGAAATCCATTAGGAGGAACCGTTTTTCTGGCTTGAAATAAGGAGACACTTGCTTGCGTACTGCCATGACCCTGGAGGGTTCCTGCTGTCATCCTCTCCACATACAATCATCTCCTGATTGTGTATGCGTCAACCTACTAGGCCCAGAAGTCAGCCTCTAAACCCGTGGCGGACAAATACAACCCATTTAAAAATATAACAGCCCATTCCATACGTTCACACGGAAAGTTCAACATACAAAGCAAAGTAACAGGTCTGACCAGATATAGATTACCGAACTTCCATGTTGACAACCATCATAGCAAATTTAACTATCTACTCCCACTAATACTCTAGTGTACAAGTACTGACTTACTCCTAGCTAATTAGACGATGTCGGCCGCCATCTGTGGTACACGCTAAATGCCGGCACCGACGTCCTCCTCCTCACCTTGGAATTGCCGGAGGTGAGATAGGGCGCCTTGCTCACACGCGTTGGCCCTTTCCATGCCAGCATGGTCCACCGAAGCTTCGGCTTCTAAGTGGGAAACCCACTTGACGAGCTGGTAGTAAAATTCGGCGTCGTGCACGCGTGCATGCCCGACAGCCTCTAGGGTTATTTGCCGGGGCCAGCCTCCATGTAGTCGGCCCAGTCGCGGGCGCTCTGCTCGCGACTCAAAGCGGCGGTGCGCTGCTGCTCCATGCCCCGTTGTCGGTGCAAATCGGCGATACGCTGCTCGACCGCAAGGCGGTCGCACTCCAACAAGGGCTCCTCCCTCCGTCTTCCTTCCGGTGAATAACCGAGGCGTCGCCTATTGCGGGCGGTCGGGGGCATGACGGATGTGGGGAGAGTGAGGGGAAGTGGCGAGCGACGTCAGGCCGGTGGGAGTTGTGAGGGGAGCCTATAGGGCGAGTTGGGTGACGGTGCTACCGAAGAATGACGGGAACTAGTAATTATAGGCGGAAGGTAGGTGAAGCAGCGTGTTGCGGGAAACGCAACGGTCATCAGAATTTAATGCATAAGCAGGCATGGCTTAGCACGCCAGCTTACTGTGGAAAACTGGAAAAACTGATGTGACGTCCCGTCCCGTCAGTGGTGCGTCCCGTCCGTGCTGGGTCGCACATCGGCATGACGGTCACACGAGTGCACTCGAATCATCGAGATGAGGTACTCTCTCCTTGTCAAAAATGGTTCCATCACTCATCATCTACCTTGGTTGGTGAGATTTTTGAATTGAGCCCTGCAAACCGGAAAGGCGGTAGTACGCGCGTGATCCGCTATTTATCGTGTAGGATCGAGTAGGTTGGATAGTGTACGTGTAGGATTGAGTAGGTCGGATAGTGTATGTGTAGGATCGCATTAGCTGATGAACTTTCACTAGGAGATAAGGCATTTGCGAACGTTTTTGCTGGCAGTTTCTTCAGATTCGCATGGCATTTTCTTCAGAACAGCTTGTTAGTTTCTTCAGAGGTAGGCATTTTTATTCAGAAAACTGCCACCTTTGGATCTTCCGTCGCAACTAAAACTGCCATGAGCGTATTAGTAGGCTAGCTAGTGATCGATAAGTAACTTGTAAACACTGAGCGAACATAATAAAGGAACTGCTAGTAACTTCTAAACACTGAAACACATAACTCAGGATCATGTTGTGCATAGTAGTAAGAGCAGAGCCATTCGAAATTTTCACACGAGACTCACATGCCTGGCATTGTAATATGTTCATATTAGTAGCCCAAATTCACACCCAACTAGTAACATGTTAATGCATCTCAATGATTCACAGATCATATACAAATATGTAGCTCCAAAAGCAAAGATCTAGAAAAAACATATGTTCTTCCTACTAACATGGATGCTTCTCTGGGCCAACATTCAGTACAGGGTGAATGACAAATTTGTTTGTGAAGTCTACAATTCCTCTTGCAAACGTAAGTGGTTTCACCAAAAGCTGGAACCATGAGAATGAACCACAAATGACGGAGGAACATCCACTGCAACATGATTTAGTCTTCTCTCGATCACACGGCGAGACTATTTTCGAAATACAAATTTTAACTTAGGAAAAATGATGCCCATTGTATAATCAGACCAAAGCAATGAAGCACCTAGTGTTGGCCAATAAATAGTACAGTACTACTTTTGTCAGTCCATGAAGTGACTATCCAGTCTTTCTGTGTCTATTTTCAAATGGCACTACATGCAGTGACTATACTATTCTTTTGTGCAGTTCCACCAAAATTGCGGTCAATTTGTTTATTTGCCAAATAGCAACGGGCAGACATCTGTCTACTTAAATATCAACCATCTAGTAAACATATACCCCACCTTGTATTTTTTTGTTTAAACACTCCTCTTCCGCTTAGCATCTATCATGTTTTGCACTGGACAATTTGATACTGTCATGTTTTGCCCTGGACAATTTTGTACTGATTTGAGTTGCTGGTTCAGAGCAGAAATATAGCGCCTATTCTTCATCAGACCAAGGATATCCATGTTCGCAGTGATGGAATAGGTGAAATCGATACAACCGAAATTAAGCACCCATTCATTGAAGCATGTCCTGGACCTCCAATGTAGGTCCGGCCTGCCAATAAATTAACATACAAACCACCAATATTACTATGTAATGATAGTACAAAAAGAGTAGCAAGATAGTAGCAAACCATGTACCTTCGTAATGAACAGCTCATAGTGCCATCAATTGGATATAAAGGTTTGGAAGAAAACATGCTCCTAATGTTGAACCATTTGGAATTTTTGTGCAGTTCCACTAAAATCGAGCATCCCTGTTTGCATAGATATTGAAAGTGTGATTACTATAAAAGTGGCTCTAGTTGAAGCATAGACTCACAAATATAAGCATTCCAATTTCTTAATGGGAAGAGGTAGCAATACTGTTTCTAACCACCTGTTTGAAGGAATAAATAAGGCAACAACGGCTGATGTCAGGAAGGCATACATAGTTTTTTTCTTAAAAATTGTACCATTCCTGACCTTTCCTCTTCTTTTAAGCATATTTTGTGCAGTTCAACTAAAATAAAATGCCATCACCGCCTTGACAATTCAGTAACACTGTAGAAAAAGGAATGAGTTAACATTACATCATGATGTCAGGTATGTAATTGACAAGCATTAGAGACAAACATACAGACCTCCTCCGATAACATAATGAACATTAATTTTGACAAAGGTGTGACTAGCTTTACCGGGATAATTTGAGTGAACTCTACACCCTCTGTTCCTTAATATAATACGTTTTCGCAGTTCAATTTAAAGTACCCAAACGTCTCGTATTTAGAAAAACAATTAGTAGTTTTATTGAGCACATATCTGGGAAAGCTTGCCACACTTTATATATGTCCATACGCTAATGCAACACAATTTGAATAGTACAAATATACACTAATCCAGTGGCTAGTGCAAAAGTAGAGTCGTTTTTTAATTACGGGGTATAGTACAATGGTTTTACTGAACAGATTTCAATAAGCTAGCATGGGAAGATTTCTATAATCTTTAACAATACAAAATGTAAAGGTAACAAGTTTCAGCATTGGTATACTAGTTGTGCAATAGCATTAAACCAAATACGGAAGTCTGAAGGTAACTAGCATTATTAACTAATGACAGTATAAAAAATGCAAACCATGTACCTTCAAGGTAAATATCATTTCAAACTCGAGAGGACTTGAAAAATTGTTATCAAAATCTTGATAATCAATCAAACATAAAAACTTGATTGAACGGATCAAGAGAACAGCTGGAGGAGGAGGTGCCCACTGTTGACCTTTCCTCTTCTCTTCGTAATTTTTTGTTCAGTTTAACCAAAATAAAGTGACATCTGCGCCTTGGCATTTTGGTGACACTCTACTAAAAAATTGACTTATCTCATGAAAGTGAGGTATGTAATCTATAAGCATTAACAATGCAAAAATCTGCAGGTAGTAACAAGTTTCATCGTCTGTATACTGGCTGTGCAACATCATTACAATGCCTTAGCTAAGAAATCTTTAATACATCCACAATCAACAGCTAACCCTGAAATAATCAAGTGACATCAAATGGCATTGCCTAAATTTATCGGTGGCATTAGACTGAGTGCGGCATTAGTTAAATGTGGCATCACTTTAGTAGTAGCATTGCTTGAGTTTACCATTAGCGTTATACTAACAGCAAAAAAGTGGAAATAAGAGCATGGGATGCCCATTCGGATAGTGGGCGCACCAGTACGATGTACCTCCACGGACGCGTAGAGTGGTGCCCAGAGCAACAAATATCCAGGAAGCATATGTGGATTACGTCCCATTTTTGTTCTCTTTAGACACCTTTTCCCTATGTGAGGACAACAAACCGATAGACCTGGTCTTTCTCGATTGCATTGTCATGCCTTTCTACCACTTTTCACCCCTTTTCGACCAAGAGACACGAGACTCGTACCTTAGCTACTGATTTTCCCCTTTTCAACCTAGATGCGGGTATGATGCCTAGTCTGTTGGACAGTACTTTCTCCCTTCCTTTCCTTATTCAACCCAGACATGGATTAGTTTGCATGAAGTAGGGTTTCCTTTAATAGTGCAAATTAAGTTTTTCGTCTGCGTGACCAACAGAGCAGAGCATAGAAAATTGGGAAGATGGTGGAGTGGAAAAAGATGCACATGCAACGACGTGGCGAATGGGGAAATAGAACAAGGGTATGGTTCGAAAAGAGGTAGCATACCTAAGGGTCGGCGGGAAGTGGCTTCGCTCGTGGTCGTCGTCCTCCGCGCACACTACGGCAGTGAGCTTGGGGACGGAGGCCATCCCGTGTGGGCGCTAGGTCTGAGAGGACGGCCTTGTCGTTAGTGCGAGATGACCTCGCTCGCCAATGACAAGTGCGTCAATGCTACACGTCCTTTTCTTCCCCGGCAGATACCACCGGTGAGGAGGGAGAGAGTGGCAGTCTTTTTTGGATCTGGAGAGAGGGTGATAGTGTGAGAAGCAAGTGGCAGCCCCTAGCAAGAAAGCGTTGAAGCTCCAGCCTATATATCTTTTTTGATACTAGTACTAGTGGTGGAGTAGTGGTAGAGCAGTTTATATTTTCTGTGCATACAGTACCAGTTAGTCGTGCTGCAAAATTGAACGGCACGCCATTAAAAAAAGGCCAATAACTAATGTGGCACCTCGGGCCAACGCGGCCAGATCACATTTTGCACGAGAAATTACACACCATGTTCATTGACATGTGGTCCCGTTCCAACATGTCAGTGCGACGACGGTGAGTCCTTTTGTACAATTTCTGAACGGACGTCTATGTAGGCCAGGGCGCCTCTTCGTGTACCGTGGCACCCGTCCACCGCCTCTTCACCTTTCCCTCTTGATTTGGAAATGCTATCGCATGCTCTTCCTCCCTCCTCCATTTGCCTTCACCCTTCCTTCTGCCATTATCCGATCGTCTTCTCCATGGAGGGAACAGGCCGGAAACGACCCCATTATTCTTGCCCCGATCTGAAATATGACATGGTGGGGGAACTCACTTATCGGTGCGACGTCATCACCTCGGCTAGCATGGAAGGTTCGTTCAAGACCATTCTCGACTCAACTAATAACATCATTACAAGGAACCCAAGGGTCCAGGAGCGGTTTGATCTCCCCTATCTTCTTTGTTGTGACCCTGCTGATGACTGGCACATGGACGACGGAAGCCTCGCCTTGTGCAAGTTGATGCCACTTGATAATGATACGTGTGATGTTAAGATTTTGTCGCTTGAGGGTAAGGCTTGGGCAGGCGCAAATGGAGATTGGGTTGATTATATTGGGTACAACTATGAGTGGGAACTTGTGAATGTGTACACTCGTCACCGGGCTCCACTTCCAAAAAAATTCAGACTTCCAGAGGTTGAGCACACCGGTATTCTACGTATGTTCAACTACGATCATGGTAACTGTCGTCTACAGAAGACAACAATTTGTCGAGTTCCCAACCGCTCTTGGGGTTATAGGAATGCTTGTGTTGTCGCTATCTTCGACAAGCTTGTTACCGTCCTTCATAATTCGACTCGATGGATATTGCTCAAAAATCAGTTTCTGTACACGAATGTGTACTGTGATGCAATTCAATACGAGGGTCTTGTGTTTGCTACCACCACTCGTGGCACTGTTTTTGCATGGAAACCTGATGCTTTCCATATGTTTGTCTTCCACCGTAAATATAATTGTTTCATCCACATGCATGCGGGTTAGCTTGTTTCCCTTTACTAATTAACCTTCTTGTGTTTCCAAGGTCCCGTGAACATTCCACCACCTATACTTGAAATTTTTTATAACAAAGGGGGATATGACGATGGTGATGATCATGAGCATGAGGACGAGCAGGACCCATATACTCAGTGGTTCCTGGCAACTTATTCTGATGGATCACCTCTTGTTGTCTGTATATAGGGCACTGCTGATGTTACTAAGGAAGCAGGTGTTATCTCGCATGGTCGCACTCTTCGGACCTATTCCAACATCCGTTGCAGGGTATTCGGGATGGATACTAGTGTGCTAGAGCCAACACCTTCTCCCTGGTTCAGTATTGATAGTCTTGGAGGAAACTCGCTCTTCCTTGGACAAAACTATCCAATGAGGGTGAAAGGCGATCCAGCTGATGTTGACACAATGTTACTACCATTTATGAAAAGCAATTGTATCTATACCTCGGACATTGCTATGGTTCCCTATCGTGGCTATCACAATATGCGTCCTGGTATAGGCCGCTTCAGCCTGGATGATCAGTCCTGCGTTGGTCTCGATATTGACAATAGCTGGCCCTTCCTAGAGAATCACTTTTAGTTCAAAGCAAGTGTTTCCAACGTCGACGAGTGGTTGAGCTGAAGTTCATTTCATTGCTTGTTATTTGTTGTGTGATGAAAACTTTAGTATTTATAATGTATCCTCGTTGTCGTTGTGGGTTGATGACGTGTTGTATGTAAAGCTAAATGATATGCCTATGATAAACTTACTAAATTTATGAATGGCTTTCGAGTCGCTTCTCAGAGTGGGTGCTACGACGAGGCAAAAACATATTTTCCAAATACATAATTGTACGTGCATTGCAACAGATTATCAGATGAGTCCAATCAACAATAGTACTACTATTTGTACTAGCTTCACATGCTTCGCGCGTCGGGCGGGCGTTTTTACTATAGCTGCGAATCCCATCATCCTAGGTCACCGGATGAGTCCAGTAGAAATTGCATTCTGATGTTTGGGTTCAAACTTTCAAAACTGCCACACTATCTCTACGTCTATGTATACCTAATACAACAAGTTTTAAACTTGAGACCAGCCATCCACCCTCACAAAGAACACTTTTTAACCTAGGACAGACTCCAGGAAATTTGTCCAGAGTGTGAGGTGGGCCATACGTTAATGTGTTGGCTATACGTAACCAGCACCTCGAATCCTTGATATATAGTAGGGTGGCATGGGCCATAACAAGCATTCACGTCTAAAAGTACGACACACGCCACAAGCACGACTTCCTGACGCCATATTCCTTGGATTCCATGCTACATCTATCTCTTCAACCTCCTCGTTTCTCTAGCTCAGCCATCGCGCGGCGGGCGAGGTGGGGTTTTTCCGATAGTCGGTTTCCTCAACTAGTGCCCCACTTGTAAGGCCAACTCCAACGCACGACCCCAAACAAACGTCCGTTTTGCCCGGATTCTGTCCGTTTGGGTAGGGAAATGGGGTTGTGTCAGTGCCATTTCTCAGATGCGGTGGTTGTGCGCCCAGTGCACGGACGCATCCCGGCCGCGAACATTTTTCTTTGCAAACATTATCCTTTTTTCATCGTTGATTTTTGGTACATGGAAATACATCACCTAATTTTGACTAGAAAAGCAAGACCATAGAAAACATGAACCACAAGAATACATTTTAGAAGATATCCAACTTCCATAACTGCTCCTCTAAGTTGGATTAGTGCCTTCTCGATGCATTCATTGTTGATCTGTGGAGGCTTGATCTTGCGTGCTTCTTTCTTCTTCGAGTGTAAATAAGTAGACGTTGCTTCCTCACATCTAGTCTCATGTCTAGCCTCTATTCTATCAACAAGTGCACTAGTCTCATCTCTAGCCTCCATGCTAGCTAAAAGTGCTAGAACATCTACCAAATTGTGCTCTATCAATATATCGATGTACTCTTCTTCCCAATACCAAGATTTGCATCCATTCTACACAATAAAATTTTAAGTTAGCACAACTAGTCAAATCCGAGAGCACAACCGAAACTAAAGTAGCACATACCCCATCGGTTGAGCCCTTGATGAACACCCATCCAGGATGTTCCCGCGTTGTAGACACGCGGCTCAAGACCTTCTTTGGGCAGTCGTCGCACGTAATGAGTGGGAACGGTGCGCCGATGAGATTTTGGGCCAGCACCGAGCCCGGCCAATCGCCATTCATGTATCTGCCGGCGGACCGCCGACGGTGTAGATCCGAGGGGTTAGAGGAGGGGTCAATACCTGCATGCATCCTTGCGGCCTTGCCGGGGCCTTCTGGCCCGGTTCCCGGCCAGTCCATGGCGTGGCGCGGCCTCCCACAGCCAGGCGAGCTCAAGCCCGATCGGATCCGCTCCAAATCCGGCCGCCGGGTGCGCAAAACACGTAGCCATGGTTGGGTAGCTCGGGGGCGTCGAGGGAAAGGCGGCTGGGCGAGCGTGCGTCCAAGCTGCACGCGCTGGAGTTGGCCTAAGTGAAAATGCAAGACAGCACGCGTTTCCCTAGCGGCGTGGCGGACTAACCGTGTGGGGGTGCGAAGTGGCTTCGCTCGTGTGGGGGACGAAGGCCATTTGTTGTGTGATGAAAACTTTAGTATTTACTAGAATGTTTTGTTGCAACTAATCTATAATCCAACATGTATCCTTGTTGTAGTTGTGTGTTGATGACTTGTTGTATGTAATGAATGGTACATTTGCATATGCATGTCATAAACTCAATTTATGAATAGTTTTCGACTCACTTCTTGGAGTTTGAGTACCATAGTATTATAGCCAGCATCCGGTTATATGAAGTTGCCACATCACATAGAGCCAACCTAATATTGGAGTATGCTAGCACAATAGTTAGTTCTAGTTAGATCAACTAGAGCTATGTGTCGCACGAAGGCCGAGAAATATGGTGATAGCGTGACTGCGTGAGGTGGGCATGTACGTAGTATGATGTAGGCACAGGGCTTGCCGTGTTTCCTACTCCTCCACTCTAAATGTGGAAAAGATTTGGTCGAGTTCTTCCTCCTTTTGCTGACACGTGGGACATCCAGCATCCAGGTCGTGTCATGCAAGAAAATGGAGTGCTAGTTGAAGCCACGTGATGTGCATCTTGGGTTAAACTGTAAATAGAATCTTACTCTTGAGTAACTCCAAAAGCGGCCACCGAAGATCTTTATTGGATTTGTTTTTCATCACCAGCACGTCGAGGTGAAAGATGTGCAGGTTTAGTGGGTCCTCTTGCGTTTTCACTGACATGTGGGACCGCATGTGAGCAAACAGACGATGGGCTCCGTGCGTCTGCTGGCTAGCTAAGAAGAGAGAGAGAGAGAGAGAGAGAGAGAGAGAGAGGAGGGCTAAGCACGGACTCCAGGAAATTTGTTCTATGTAACCAGCACCTCTATATAGGCTCTATATAGTGCGGTGGCATGGGCCATAACTAGCATTCACGTCTAGCAGTATGGCACACGCCACCCACACGAGTCTCATATGACACAAATTTTCTTGGAGTCCATGCTATAGCCATCCCTTCTCCCTCCTGTTTTCTCAGCCATCACGCGGTGGCTGGGGTGGAGGTTTGCCGATAGTTGGTTTGCTCAACTACAGTCCCACTAGTTAGTGAAAATGCAACACAACATGCATTCCCCCTTGAGCGGCGTGCCGGACCAACCCTGTGGGGGTGCGACGGGAACATGGCACGGTTTTCCTTTTGAACTTGTAACTTGTAAAATTTGGTTCTCCTCCATGGCGCGACCTATAGATAGAAATAACAATTTTCCCTATAGTAATGGGAAGTTTGGTTCTGGTGCGGTTCATTTCTACCTCTTGAGCATTTGTTGGTTTTTCCCTTGAAGAGGAAAGGGTGAGCAGCAAAGTAGAGTAAGTATTTCCCTCAGCTTTTGAGAACCAAGGTATCAATCCAGTAGGAGACAACACTCAAGTCACCGAATACCTGGACAAACAAACACCAACTTGCACCCAATGCAATAAGGGGTTGTCAATCCCTTCATGGTTATTTGCAAAGTGAGATCTGATGGAGATAATAAACAGTAAAGTAATATTTTTGGTATTTCTTTAGTATATGGAACGGAAAGTAAGAGATTGCAAAGAAAGTAAATAGGAAACAAGAATTGTAGATCGGAAACTTATATGATGGAAAATAGATCCGGGTGCCATAGATTTCACTAGAGGCTTCTCTTGAGATAGAAATTATTATGGTGGGTGAACAAATTACTGCTGAGCAATTGATAGAAAAGTGCATAATTATGACGATATCTAACGCAATGATCATGAATATAGGCATCACGTCTGTTTCAAGTAAACCGAAACGATTCTGCATCTACTACTATTACTACACACATCGACCGACTCCTGCCTGCATCTAGAGTATTAAGTTCAGAAGAACAGAGTAACGCATTAAGCAAGATGACATGATGTAGCGGGATTAACTCAAGCAATATGATGAAAACCCCATCGTTTTATCCTCGATGGAAAAAATACAATACGTGCCTTACTGCCCCTACTGTCACTGGGAAAGGACACTACAAGATTGAACCCAAAGCTAAGCACTTCTCCCATTGCAAGAAAAACCAATCTAGTTGGCCAAACCAAATTGATAGTTCGAAGAGACTTGCAAAGATATCAAATCATGCATATAAGAATTCAGAGGAGATTCAAATAATATTCATAGATAAACTTGATCATAAATCCATAATTCATCGGATCTCGGCAAACACACCGCAAAAGAATATTACATCAAATAGATCTCCGAGAACATCGAGGAGAACTTTGTATTGAGAATCAAAGAGAGAGAAGAATCCATCTAGCTACTAGCTATGGACCCGTAGGTCTGTGCTAAACTACTCACGCTTCATCGGAGAGGCAATGGTGTTGATGTAGAAGCCCTCCGTGATCGATATTCACTACTAGGAAAAGGGCTATAGCTAATATGGACATTAATGGCGCACCCCATATGTGGTGCGCCACTGCTATATAGCAGTGGCGCACCATGTGTAGGTACGCCATTAGTGTCCATATCACTAATGGTGCACCACACCCACGGTGCGCCACTACTAACAAATTTTTTTATTTTCCCAAAACTAGTAATGGCGCACCAGGGCATAGTGCGCCATTACTAGTTTTAACTAGTAATGGAGCACCACACACTCCATGCGCCACTACTAACAATTTTTTTTACATTTTTTTCAAAACTAGTAATGGCGCACCAGGGTATAGTGCGCCATTACTAGTTCAAACTAGTAATGGCGCACCACAACCACGATGCGCCACTACTAACAATTTTTTTTGCAAAACTAGTAATGGCGCAGCACATAACAGGTGCACCATTAGTAACCAGGATTACTAATGGCGCATTAGTAATGGTAGCTTTGACCAAATGCACCCCAAGTGGACCGCCTTTTCAGTTTAAAAAAATAAAAGAAAATGATGGAAATATCAAAAAAATAAAAGAAAATAAGTTTCCCACGTGATATGTGGTCTAGTTGTTGGGAAAATTTACAAATATGAATTTCGACTTTATTTGCAAAATATCTCTGGAATTTAGTAAAATGGGCATAACTTTTGCATACGAACTCGGATTAAGTTTTTTATATGAAAAATCATCTACTCAAAAAGTTACATCCGAATTCAACCGGGAGAACCCCGCTGAACATTTTCAGAATCCCCAAAAACCTAACAGAACGAAAGATACGGGGCTTTTAAGATCTAGAGGGGGAAAAACGGAAAAAATTTCAAACTTACTAGTGGCGCACCGTTTGCTAGGTGCGCCACTAGTAGCAGAAAAAAATTGGTTTCAGATTTTTTTTGGAAAAAATGTTCCTAATATGATACGTAATATGACCGGGAAGTTTGAAATATATTTTGAAAATTTCATCACATTCATAAACATGAACAAAGTCATAGACATCAACAAGGTTTGATAGGATTGAAATGATAGATATATCAACAAGTGCGTGTTAAGTGAGGTGGAGCTGGGGTTGGATAGAACAACGAAGTTAAGCATGCTCGGGCTGGAGTAGTGTGAGGATGGGTGACCTTCCGAGAAGTTTGACCATGGAGTGCGATTTGACTTGAGATTAAGCCATAGTGACCCGAGATTAAGAAAAAAACATAAAAAATTCTGAAAAAAAATTGAAAAATTATTTTCTGAAAAAAAATTGAAAAAGATTTGAAAAAAATTTGTTAGTAATGGCGCACAAGATAGGTGGTGCGCCATTACTAAGTCAGATAGTAATGGTGCACTACCAGGTGCGCCACTATTATCTGGTATACTAATGGCGCACCCTTGGTGCGCCATTAGTACTTGTTACTAGTGGCGCGATGATAGTGGCGCACCTGTAGTGCGCCATTAATGGCCAAAACAGGTGCGCCACTAATTAGCCATTTCCTAGTAGTGATTCCCCCTCCGGCAGGATGCCAGAAAAGGCCCGAAGATGGGATCTCACGGGTACAGAAGGTTGCGGCGGTGGAAAAGTGGTTCCGTGGCTCCCCTGGATGTTTTTGGGGTATAAGAGTGTATATAGGCGAAAGAATTAGGTCAGGAGATGCTCGAGGGGCCCACAAGGTTGGGGGGCGCGCCCTCCACCCTTGTGACCGACACGAAGCTTCTCTGACTTGTACTCCAAGTGTCCTGGGTGTCTTCTCGTCGAAGAAAAATCATGTCGAAAGTTTTATTCCATTTGGACTCTGTTTGGCACTGGGCTCTAGGTTAATAGGTTAGTCCCAAAAATCATATAAAATAGCATATTAATGCATATAAAACATCCAAAACAGATAATATAATAGCATGGAACAATCAAAAATTATAGATACGTTGGAGACATATCAAGCATCCCCAAGCTTAATTCCTGCTTGTCCTCGAGTAGGTAAATGATAAAAATGGAATTTTTTATGTGGAATGCTACCTAACATATTTATCCATGTAATTCTCTTTATTGGGGCATGAATTTTCAGATCCATAAGATTCAAAAAAAAGTTTAATATTGACAGAAAAACAATAATACTTCAAGCGTACTAACAAATAATTATATCTTCTCAAAATAACATGGCTAAAGAAAGCTTATCCCTACAAAATCATATAGTCTGGCTATGCTCCATCTTCATCACACAAAATATTCGAATCATGCACAACCCTGATGACAAGCCAAGCAATTGTTTCATACTTTTGACGTTCTCACACCTTTTCAACTTTCACGCAATACATGAGCGTGAGCCATGGACATAACACTATAGGTGGAATAGACGGTGGTTGTGGAGAAGACAAAAAAGAGGAGGTAGTCTCACATCAACTAGGCGTATCAACGGGCTATGGAGATGCCCATTAATAGATATTAATGTGAGTGAGTAGGGATTGCCCTGCAACGGATGCACTCGAGCTATAAGTTTATGAAAGCTCAAAAAAGAAAACTAAGTGGGTGTGCATCCAACTTGCTTGCTTATGAAGACCTAGGGAGTTTGAGGAAGCCCATCATTGGAATATACAAGCAAAGTTATATAATGAAAAATTCCCACTAGCATATGAAAGTGACAACATAAGAGACTCTCTATCATGAAAATCATGGTGCTACTGTGAAGAGCAAGTGTGGCAAAAAGGATAGTAGTATTGCCCTTTCTCTCTTTTCTCTCATTATTTTGGGCCTTCCTTTTTTTATTTGGCCTTTCTCTCCTTTTTTATTTCCTCACATGGGACAATGCTCTAATAATGAAAATCATCACACTTCTATTTACTTACAACTCAAGAATTACAACTCGATACTAGAACAAAAATATGACTCTATGTGTATGCCTCCGGCGGTGTACCGTGATGTCCAATGAATCAAGAGTGACATGTATAAAAAAATATGAAGAACAGTGGCTTTGCCACAAATACGATGTCAACTACATGATCATGCAAAGCAATATGACAATGATGATGCGTGCCAAAATAAGGGAACGGTGGAAAGTTGCATGGAAATATATCACAGAATGGCTATGGAAATGCCATAATAGGTAGGTATGGCGGCTGTTTTGAGGAAGGATATGTGGTGGGTTTATGGTACCAGCGAAAGTTGCGCGGCACTAGAGAGGCTAGCAATGGCGGAGAGGTGAGAGTGCGTATAATCCATGGACTCAACAGTAGTCATAAAGAACTCATATACTTATTGCAAAAATCTATTAGTCAGCCAAACAAATTACTACGCGCATGCTCCTAGGGGGATATATTGGTAGGAAAAGACCATCTCTCGTCCCCGACCACCACTCATAAGGAAGACAATCAAAAAACATCTCACACTCCAACTTCGTTACATATCGGTTCACCATACACTACAGGAATCAGCTATTTTGCCGTCTGCCACGGCGGACGGCAAAGGCATGAAGGGCGGACGGCAAAAGGCTCCGGCAAAGTAGGCTACGGTAAACAGCTACTTTGCCGTCTGCTTCCTGGCGGCTGACGGCAAAGGCCCTTTGCCGTCAGTCGCGGACGGCAAAGAGAGCAGACGGCAAAAATTGTGCTCTCAGTCCATTAAGTGGCTAACGGCAGGCCTTTGCCGTCCACCAGCGGACGGCAAACGTTCTAGTGCCTTTGCCGTCCGCCAGCGGACGACAAACTTTCTAGTGCCTTTGCCGTCCGCCAGCGGACGGCAAACTTTCTAGTGTCTTTGCCGTCCGCCGTATGATGTCATCTACACGTCACCACATGGCAGGAAAATGTTCTTTCTTTGCATAATCTGTCCGGGGGGGAGATTGAGTGGAAAGACAAATACGGGCCAACAACTGTATTGGGCTGCCGTCATACCAAACACACTGAACCCATCCGTGCTGATGCCGACTCGAGGATGCCTCGGATCTGCCGCTTTGTCACCATGTAATTCATCAAACTTTTTCCACGCAACACCATCCGATGTGTGTACAATCATCAGATTCCCATCTGCATCTAGTTCGGTTCTTTTGCCCGTTTTGTGCCATGTCATCTGTCTGGCCGTCTCTTCGACCATGAAAAGACGTTGAAGTCTTGGTACGATTGGCATATACCGAAGAACACGAACGGGGATTTTGGTCTGTGTCTTCTCACCCATACCGTTGTCTACCACAACATACCTGGAAGACTTGCAAATGGGACAATAGTTCAAGTCCGCATAGTCAAGCCTAAACAAGACACATCCTTTCTCACAGGCATGTATCTTATCATAGGGCATCTTCAGTGCACGGAGGATTTTGTCCGACTGGTACAGGTTTGCAGGCATTACATGGCCTTTGGGTAGAAAGCGTCCAAATACTGTCATCATTGCATCGTAGCATTCTCTGCCCAAGTTGAACTGAGCCTTCAGAGCCATTACTTGTGAGATGGCATCCAACTGACAAAGCTCAGTGTGCTCATGGAGCGGACGTTTTGAAGACTCCAACATTTCATTGAAGGCCTTTGCAGATTCCTCCATCTCCTCGTCCGAATCCCGAGCATCATCAAAGTCTTGCACCATGTTTTCCATCCCGGTACCATGCTCGTCGGTGCGACGACGATCCACCTCAGCTCGGTCACGTTGGGCAGACTCACCATGAAATGTCCACACCGTATAATCGGGCGTAAAACCACTCTTCTGCAGGTGTTTGCCCGTTTCAGCCTCTGTCCTCTTTTCCCAATTGCCGCACCGTAAACAGGGGCACCAGGTTTTCCTCTGGCCATTTGCAAATGCGGCTCGCACAAACCCCTTGGTTTTTGTGAACCATTCAGTGCTCCATTTGTTCTGACCAGTGTGACCGGTGTACATCCACGCACGATCACTCATCTTGACTTTCAGAGCTACTAGACACACAACAAATATATATATATATATATAATTCACCATGTATATATTAATCAGTTGATCTACTTTGTCAATTTTATTACGTCCATGCAACCTACACTCTAATAGGTAATGATAGGTCCTAATCCCACCCGAGTATGTTTAGATTGGGTTCATTTTCCCATGCTATGCTCCGGATCCTACGCAAAATTTCGGCAGCACCTCCCCGCTGTTCTCCTGATACACGTCTCTGCAATAAACAGAGAGGATGTGTACCCGGAGAACAACAGGGGAGGCACTGACGAAATTTATGCGTCGGATCCGGAGCAAAGCATATGGGAAAACGAACCCAATCTAAACATACTCGGGCTATCCATGGATAGCGTTGGACAATTCAAAAGAATCAAGGTTATAAATATGCAAATGCATGCATATTTATAACTATGACGCTTTCGAACGGGAGACACATATTGGTTACGCATACTGATGATTCAAGACACATATATAGCTAGCTATCAAGTTTCATCGGAATAGATCAAATAATTAATGGGGGAGGAGGACATGTCATTTGTGCTCACCCACAAACGAAGGGGCAGAGCTCGTCAAACGCACGGCGAGGTCGTCGAACACCAAACCTCCCAGCGATGAAACAACTGCACATTTAAAACTACCCGATCAACACAATTATATATGATGTTTTTCATAACAAAATCGAAAGATATATGACCTAACTAATAATTCACAAATATATGACCCCGTCAGCTTCTGGAAGGCCAAAGAACACCTTTTTGGGAGGTGTCGGGGGTCGGGGTGTCGTGTCGGGGTCGGGGTCGGGGTCTCGGGGTCGGGGTGTCGGGTCGGGGTGCCGGGTCGGGGTCGGGGTGCCGTGTCGGTGTCGGGGTCGGGGTGTCGGGTCAGGCTCGGGGTCGGGGTGTCAGGGTCGGGGTCGGGGTCGGGGTCTCGGGGTCGGGGTGTCGGGTCGGGGTGCCGGGTCGGGGTCGGGGTGCCGTGTCGGTGTCGGGGTCGGGGTGCCGTGTCGGTGTCGGGGTCGGGGTGTCGGGTCAGGCTCGGGGTCGGGGTCTCGGGGTCGGGGTGTCGGGTCGGGGTGCCGGGTCGGGGTGTCGGGTCGGGGTGCCATCTCGGGGTCGGGGTGTCGGGTCGGGGTGCCGGGTCGGGGTCGGGGTGCCGTGTCGGTGTCGGGGTAAGGGTGGGTGTGGTGTCAGGGTGTCGGTGTCGGGGTGTCGTGTCGGTGTCGGGGTCGGGGTCTTGGGGTCGGGGTGTCGGGTCAGGCTCGGGGTCGGGGTGTCGGGGTCAGGGTTGGGCTCGGGATGTCGGGGTCGGGGTCTAGGGGTCGGGGTGTCGTGTCGGGGTGCCGGGTCGGGGTCGGGGTCAGGGTGCCGTGTCGGGTCGGGGTTTTTTCCTCTTTTTTCCTTTTCTTCTTCTTCCTATTCTTCCTTTTTTTCCTTCTTCTTCTTCTTCTTCTTCTTCTTCTTCTTCTTCTTCTTCTTCTTCTTCCTTTCCTTTTTCCTCTTCTTCTTCTCCTCCTCTCCTCTTTTTTCTTCCTCTTCTTCCTCTTCTTCTTTTTTCTTCTCCTCCTCCTCTTCTTCTTCTTCCTTTCCTTTTTCCTCTTCTTCTTCTCCTCCTCTCCTCTTTTTTCTTCTTCTTCTTCCTCTTCTTCTTTTTTCTTCTCCTCCTCCTCTTCTTCTTCTTCCTTTCCTTTTTCCTCTTCTTCTTCTCCTCCTCTCCTCTTTTTTCTTCTTCTTCTTCTTCCTCTTCTTCTTTTTTCTTCTCCTCCTCCTCTTCTTCTTCTTCCTTTCCTTTTTCCTCTTCTTCTTCTCCTCCTCTCCTCTTTTTTCTTCTTCTTCTTCTTCCTCTTCTTTTTTTTCTTCTCCTCCTCCTCTTCTTCTTCTTCCTTTCCTTTTTCCTCTTCTTCTTCTCCTCCTCTCCTCTTTTTCTCTTCTTCTTCTTCTTTCCTCAAACTAAAGTAAACCTAAAACTAAACCTAAAACTAAAACTAAACTAAAACTAAACCTAAAACTACAACTAAAACTAAATCTAAACTAAAACTAAAACTAAAAAGGAAAAAACAGAAAAAACAGAAAAAACAAAAAAAAGGAGGGGGGCTCACCTGGGGCGCGGGGCGGCGCGGGGCCGGGGCGCGGGGGGCCGGGGTGCCGGGGCGGCGGGGGGCCGGGGCGGGGGGCGACGGGGCGGTGGAGCGGCGGGGCGACGGGGCGGCGGGGGCGACGGGTGGTGGGGTGACGGCGGGCGACGGGCGGTGGGGCGGCGGGGGCGACGGGCGGTGGGGCCCCGGGGCGGCGGCGAGTGGTGGGGGCGGCGGCGGGGGGGGGGGTGGGAGGAGAAAACGGCGAGAGAACAGAGTAACGGGCGGGGGGGGGGGAGGTACGGGCCGTTAGGTAGTGCAATCTTTGCCGTCCGCCTCTCTTTGCCGTCCACCCTTTTGCCTCTTTGCTGTGTGCCAGCAGACGGCAAAGAGGTGGGCCGTTAAGTTTTTTCCAAACGGGCGGGGGGTGGGGGCCACCTCTCTCTTTGCCGTCTGCCAGCGGACGGCAAAGATTCTTTGCCGTCTGCTGGCAGACGGCAAAGAGCCCGCAGATGGCAAAGAGCTTCTTTGTCGTCTGCCGTTTCTTTGCCGTCTGCTTTTGGGTAGCTGATGGCAAAGAGCTTCTTTGCCGTCAGCTAGCAGACGGCAAAGAGCTGGCAGATGGCAAATTAGCTGATTCCAGTAGTGATACGTGCATGCTACGGGACTCACAAACTTCAACACAAGTATTTCTCAAATTCACAACTACTCACTAGCATGAATCTAATATCACCATCTTCATATCTCAAAACAATCATAAGGAATCAAACTTCTCATAGTATTCAATGCACTATATATGAAAGTTTTTATTATATCCCTTTTGGATGCCTATCATATTAGGACTAATTTTATAACCAAAGCAAATTACCATGCTGTTTAGAGACTCTCAAAATAATATAAGTGAAGTGCGAGAGTGCATCAATTTCTATAAAATAAAGCCACCGCCGTGCTCTAAAAAGATATAAGTGAAGCACTAGAGCAAATTTGCCTAGCTCAAAAGATATAAATGAAGCACATAGAGCAATTCTGATAAATCACGATTCATGTGTGTCTCTCTCAAAAGGTGTGTACAGCAAGGATGATTGTTTCAAAATACAAATCGAAGACTCAAATCATACAATACGCTCCCAGCAAAACACATATCATCTGGTGAATAAAAATATAGCCACAAGTAAAGTTACCGATAGACGAAGACGAAAGAGGGGATGCCTTCCCAGGGCATCCCCAAGCTTAGGATTTTTTACATCCTTGAATGTTACCTTGGGGTTCCTTGGGCATCTGCAAGGTTAGGCTCTTGCCACTCCTTATTCCATAGTCCATCAAATCCTTACACAAAACTTGAAAACTTCACAACACAATACTTCAACAGAAAATCTCGTAAGCTCCGTTAGTATAAGAAAATAAATCACCACTTTCGGTACTATTGTCAACTCATTATTTATTTATATTGGTGTAATATCTACTGTATTCCAACTTTTCCATGGTCCATACCCCCCGATACTAGCCATAGATTCATCAAAATAAGCAAACAACACACGAAAAGCAGAATCTGTGAAAAACAGAACAGTCTCTAGCAATCTGGATATTTCGAATACTTCTGTAACTCAAAAACTCCTGAGAAATTAGGAAGTCCTAGGAAATTTGTATATTAATCTTCTGCAAGAAGAATCAACTAAAAATCACTCTCCAGCTAAAATTGAGAATTGTTTTCGTGAGCGCAAAAGTTTCTGTTTTTCAGCAAGATCAAATCAACTTTTACCGTAAGCTATCCCAAAGGTCTTACTTGGCACAGACACTAATTAAAACACAAAACCACATCTCATCAGAGGCTAGATGAAATATTTAAAGCAAAACAGGACCTAAAAATCAAGAACAAAAATAAAATTGGGTTGCCTCCCAACAAGCGCTATTGTTTAACGCCCCTAGCTAGGCATTGAGATTTCAATGATGCTCACATGAAAGATAGCAATTGAAACATGAAGAGAGCATCATGAAGCATGTGAAAAACACATCCAACTCTAACATACTTACTATTCATAGGCATCTTATAAGCAAACAAATTATCAAGGCAAGCAAAAACGAGCATATGCTAGGAAGAAGAAAGAGACGATAGCAATCTCAACAAGAAGAGAGGTAATTTAGCAACATGAAAATTTCTACAACCATATTTTCCTCTGTCATAATAATTACATGTAGGATCATAAGAAAATTCAACAATATAGGCATCACATAACATGTTCTCAACACGATCCACATGCATGCGAAGTTGACACTCTTCCAAAATAGTGGGATTAACATTAGCTAAAGTCATGACCTCTCCAAACCCACTTTCATCAAAAATTTCATAAGACTGAACATTCTCCAAATAAGTGGGATTTAAATAAATTTTCAAGATCACAAAAAGAATCACCCCAATCAAGATCATTGCAACAAGTAGTGCACATAGCAAAACTAGCATCCCCAAGCTTAGGGTTTTGCATATTATTAGCACAATTGACATTAATACAATTTATACTAACATCATTGCAATCATGCTTTTGATTCAAAGATCTATTGTGAATCACTTCATAAAGTACTTCATCACAATTTTCAGATTCATGAATTTCAAGCAAAACTTCATAAAGATAATCTAGTGCACAAAACTCACTAGCAATTGGTTCATCATAATTGGATCTCTTAAAGAGATTTGCAAGCGGATGAGGATCCATAAATCTTGGTTCTCTGATTTGTAATAAATACATGATTATTCCAACCAAACGAGCAAACGAGCCAAGTAAGACATCAAGGCAAACGAAAAGACGAAGGGAAGAAGGGCGAAGAAAAGGAAAATATTTTCGTTTCAGAAGTGGGGGAGAGGAAAACGAGAGGCGAATGGCAAATAATGTAATGCGATAAATGAGAGATTATGATGGGTACTTGGTATGTCTTGACTTGATGTAGTTCTCCCTGGCAACGGCGCTAGAAATTCTTCATGCTACCTCTTGAGCTTGCGTTGGTTTTTCCCTTGAAGAGGAAAGGTAAAGCAACAAAGTAGAGTAAGTATTTCCTTGAGCTTTTGAGAACCAAGGTATCAATCCAGTAGGAGACAACACTCAAGTCACCGAATACCTGCACAAACAAACACCAACTTGCACCCAAGGCGATAAGGGGTTGTCAATCCCTTCATGTTTATTTGCAAAGTGAGATCTGATAGAGATGATAAACAATAAAGTAATATGTTTGGTATTTGTTTAGTATATGGATAGGAAAGTAAGAGATTGCAAAGAAAGTAAATAGGAAACTAGAATTGTAGATCAGAAACTTATATGATGGAAAATAGACCCAGGGGCCATAGGTTTCACTAGAGGCTTCTCTCGAGATAGAAATTATTACGGTGGGTGAACAAATTACTGCTGAGAAATTGATAGAAAAGCGCATAATTATGATGATATCTGAGGCAATGATCATGAATATAGGCATCACGTCCATGTCAAGTAGACTGAAACGATTCTGCATCTACTACTATTACTCCACACATCGACCGACCCCTGCCTGCATCTAGAGTATTAAGTTCATAAGAACAGAGTAACGCATTAAGAAAGATGAGATGATGTAGTGGGATTAACTCAAGCAATATGTTGAAAACGCATCTTTTTATCCTTGATGGCAACAATACAATACGTGCCTTGCTGCCCCTACTGTCACTGGGAAATGACACCGCAAGATTGAACCCAAAGCTAAGCACTCCTCCCATTGCAAGAAAAACCAATCTAGTTGGCCAAACCAAATCGATAGTTCGAAGAGACTTGCAAAGATATCAAATCATGCATATAAGAATTCAAAGGAGATTCAAATAATATTCATAGATAAACTTGATCATAAATCCACAATTCATCGGATCTCGGCAAACACACCGCAAAAGAATATTACATCGAATAGATCTCCAAGAACATCGAGGAGAACTTTGTATTGAGAATCAAAGAGAGAGAAGAAGTCATCTAGCTACTAGCTATGGACCCGTAGGTCTGTGGTAAACTACTCATGCTTCATCGGAGAGGCAATGGTATGTAGAAGCCCTCCGTGATTGATTCCCCCTCCGGCAGAATGTCAGAAAAGGCCCCAAGATGGGATCTCACGGGTACAGGAGGTTGTGGCGGTGGAAAAGTGGTTTCGTGGCTCCCCTGGATGTTTTGGGGGTATAAGAGTATATATAGGCGAAAGAATTAGGTCAGGAGATGCTCGTGGGGCCCATAGGGTTGGGGGGCGCACCCCACCCCCCTAGGCGCGCCCTCCAGCCTTATAACTGCCTCGAAGCTTCTCTGACTTGTATTCCAAGTCTCCTTGATGTCTTATGGTCGAAGGAAAATCATGGCGAATTTTTTTTCCATTTGGACTCCGTTTGGTATTCCTTTTCTGTGAAACTCTAAAACAAGGAAAAATAGAAACTGGCACTGGGCTCTAGGTTAATAGGTTAGTCCCAAAAATCATATAAAATAGCATATTACTACATATAAGACATCCAAACAGATAATATAATAGCATGGAACAATAAAAAATTATAGATACGTTGGAGACGTATCATTCATGCATGGAGTACGTACATAAATTATGAAGTTGATGCAAAAGGTAAGATATTTACTAGTAGTACCATATACTACTACATGGATTTGACGGAAAGATAAAGATACATACGGATCCATGAACGACATCCTCACACCCTAGTGCGGCCGGTCACCGACCGACGTGTGAAGTGCAGCGGCGTTGGCGGCGAGCTCAACGTGCTTATGAACAATGTCGTCCAAGGTTGCCCTGCGGTCCAAGAAGGCCAGCGACCTATCGTCCTCCCCTTGCACGTAGTAGTCCTTGTTTATGATTTGCGCGTAGACGTGGGTGATTATGTCGATGGTGTCTTGCTGCACCAGGCGCTGCACGGTGAGCGCGACCTCGAGGTGGACATTTTCCGGTGCGATGACGGGCAGTCGCAGGGCCACCAGTGTGTCGAGGAGGATGCCACCATAGAGGACGTTGAGGGTGGCGGGCATCACAGAGCTTGTGCGCGTCGGCTGGAGGCGTACGTCAAGGTCGTCCGCGAGCTTATTGACGATGGTGAACTTGTCGAGGAAGCCGACGAGGACCTCGTCGAATAAGGAGACGAAGCTGTCGTCCGAGCAGCATCTCTCCCTAGCGGCCTCAAGCACGACCTGGGGACGTTCTTCGGTGCCCGGCGACAGGCCGGCGTCGTGGACCATTTGGCATAGCCGGCTGATGCTCGCGATTGGCGTGATCACTCTTGCCCTTGGTTAGGGTGCGTAGGTGCATAGGATTTCGTAGATTGGACTGGCGGGGAGCCTTTATATGAGAAGTGCAGACTGCGTTGCATTTACATGTGTCTTGGCCATCTACTCATCAGCCCTCCCTCTGTGGGACTGAGCTCCGGTGCCTTAACTGCACCTGCCTTTGGCTATATGACAGTTGGGCCAGCCACCTGCTGGGCCCACCTGTCATACAACCAAAGGCGGGTGCAGTAAGTCAATGAAGCTGCGTCCCCCTCTATGCCGGTGCAGTATAGTCGTCTCACCGGACCTCTAGTTGGGGCCAAACGAGAGAACTTTCATGTTTACTGGTATATTGGTCCCCTTTGCATTTTGCGCCAAGTTTTGACCTCTGATTTAACTAATAAAATGTTAATGCATGTAACCAAAAATGTTGTGCTAAGTAGTCTCAAGTCATTGAATGCATACGCACCCCACGTCTCCTATTGGGTGATTTCTTTTTTGTGGCAAAAACAGGGAACGAGGTGGGTAGTTAATGCACCGCGCCTAAAAGGTTTGGGATTACTAATTGGTTTTCGTAACGTGACTAATGCACCTGTACGGAGGGAGTACAATAGTAGTCTTTGATTGCAATTTTTTGTTGGTAGCTTACCAAGCCGAGCGCTCGGTGAGTACAATAGTAGTCTGATTGATGAGACTTCGGATTTGAGCCATCTACCGGAAGGAATAAAACAATACACCATGTATTTGTTACAGAGGGAGTAGTATATTTTTGTATCATGCATTACTAGATATTGTTAGTCAAATACTAAATCCAGACGGACATGGTAGTACTACTAAATCTAGACGGTGGTGCTAGTACTAGTAGTAGTACTACCAATGTAGTAGTACTGTACTACCCGTTGGTCAAATTATTACGTGTTACTCCTCATAGTGAAGTGACAAGACCCTGCACCGGAGATGACACCTGAATGTAGGCGCCGTGTTCGGCATACCAAAGTCAGCCTCACCGTCTGCAGTCACTATCATCATGGCTGTAGAGCTAGCCTGCTTACAACTAGCTGTGTTCGACATAATTTCCCGTGCGTAGATGCCCGTGCATTGCACGGAACACCAAGATTGGGGTGGACGATGCCGGCAGTGGCCATCGCGCCAGATTTTTCCATGGCTTTCTAGATGTGGTGGGGAGGAGATAAGGCTGATTGTGAGAGACAAGGAGTTGTTCGTAAATAGTGAACAAGTGCGGGCATCTTTTGCAAAACTGCAGAAGGTTGGTTTGTATGCATCAGATCTAGATCCGACGGCTATTGGTGAAAGATGGCAGGCACAACATCATCACCAACTGATGACCTCTTCATTCGCGGGATTTTGAAAATGCGGGAATGGGACACGGAAATATTACAAGTTTCAAACTGATATTACAAATGTTAGGAGTAATGTTGCACCTACGAAGAGGGAATTACTAGGAAGTTTACGTAAGAACTTTCGTTACTTTAGGTGGATGCAGCATTATCGTACAAACTAAAATCCACCGCCCTGACAAGTCACTAATGGGCAAATAAATTTCTGAGTCTCTGGACACTTGATGTTTCAAAAACAAATTCAGCTTCTGCGGAGACTTTGTCATTTAGGCTTAGACGCTTGCGGTGATCAGCATGCCGTTCATTGTCGCGCCAGAAAATGCCAAACCTCATTACCTTGAGCACACTTGCCTCCAGAACAAAGAAGCTGGCTAGTTTAATCTCAGATGTGCTACCTTGGTAGTCGATCAAATCAATTTCTGTAAGATGGAGATCAAGGCATTCTATGAGATTGTTATAGTGCAGCACATTTTTCACTTTCGGGTCTTTTTTTATCTGCAAAAGAAGAGAACATATTAGAGCAGCTGGCTGTATAAGATTGCCATGTCATCAAGAGGTACCAATATCATTCGCTCATACGATAGGGTTGGCTGGCTAGGTGCACGTGACAGCTTGGGCATTTGTTGCCTTCCACTATGTGGCCGATGTCAAATCAAAATATTTTGGCACCGCTCTAGCGATGTGAGTGAGTTAGCACCGCTGTGCACACAAACCCACATGTATAAACAAATCAATCAAACCAACTACACCAGCCTCTCACTCTCCCAAACAAGTGTTTTTATTCCCTCAGTCCTCTCCCTCTCCCACGCAAGTGTTTTTTCATTGCATGAGCTAATTTGGCACCAGCAAAGTAGGTGATCTAGATTGGGGCACCAGGTGAGCAATGGAGTGGCATCGATGCCAAATGCATCACAAGTGAATTTGGCACGTGTTTTGGCCTACATAGTGGAGGGCCGTTATAGCCCACTTTTGTACTACCTCCTATTTCGTGTAAAATTTTGACCATAGATTTTCCTAAGAAAGTGCCAATGCATGTCACAAAATATTATACCATTTTAAATTATGTCCAAATACGAATCGAATAATATAATTTTTAGTGACATGCATTAACATCTTGTCAGTTAAATCTATGGTCAAATTTTGATACTACAAAATAGGAAGAGTAAACCAGGAGGAGGTAGTACTTGCTCTTAGGGTAACCGTAGAGTTACTAGTCTAAGTTACTTGCTACTATGACTAGCCTAGGCTACTATAGTACTACAACAAAAAAAGATGCAGGTGATCACGTGAGGAAAAATACTAAAAACATTTCTTTCGGTGCAGTGCATAGATGCAGTTTTGAACACTACAGTTGTCATCGTAATTTGGGAAAAATTACGAAAAAGTCGAGCTACGTTGTGATTACCGTTTACTAATAGGAAGGAAGTTTCATCTCGATGAGTAGCTTCTCCGTGCATGGAAAGCATGTAAGGAATCCAACAACTTCATCCAGATTGGGGCCGATAGATTTTATTGCCAAGGTCTTCACAGTGCGCATAGACTGGGTCAAGCTTGTGGGAACCATTTACTGGATGACAATCATAAATACATCAAGAAGAAAATTAAAAATGTGAATTTCAAGAAGACGGGGAATAATGTGAGTGTTGTACGTGAACGATTACGGATCCAATAAAGAGTTTGGAGAATTTGGCAGACGAGTTCACCAACGCTGTCAATTTTGGCGCGTCAACGACCCTGCTTTTTGTTGGACCTTCTAGATCAGATACAAGCAATCTCTCAAGGAAAGGTGTATTCTCAATGACCATAACATTGAACAGCTGGAGTGATCTCTTCCCAATTGTTGTCTTGTTGCGGGGCCAGCAAGACACATAAATCCATCGGAGATTCGTCGAGGCGATGTGGAGGCTAATGAACCATGGATCTACTGAAGACGAAGGTACTCGAGCGTAGTACAGCTATAGAGCAGGTGCTCCATAGCCTTCTTTGAGATGCTAACGTCAAAGAGGTCGAGTTGCTTGAGTTGAGGGAGAAGAAGGGCGGGCGCGACATTAATCTGGGGAAGATAGCAGGAGCTGAAGCTGGCGCGGCGCAGCGTTGGCGTGAGGCGGAGCACGGACGGTAGTAGAGAGCGACATCGTCCAGCTTCAAATCTAAGCTCCTCGAGCTGATCTAGGGCGGGGGATAAGAACCACTCGTCAAACTTGGCTTGGACCTTGCAATTGGTACTGAACATGCGGATGTCAAGGCGTCTGGCTGGCCCAGGGTGCGATGAAAGGATCTTGGAGACTGCGGCCATGCATTTGCAATCCCCGTCGCAGAGGCAACTGTCAACGGTGAGGTTGAGGGGGACGCGGCACCAGAGGGGGCGCCATCGCCGGGAGAGCAGGGTGGTCCGTGCGACAGATTTGATGGGGAGGAGGCCGATGATGACGAGCAGCATGTCGTCTGGGAGGCTGCTAGTGAAGTCCAGGCTTGCCGGATGCGGTTTTGGCTCGAGCCGCCTCCGCTTGTTGGCTGCCTCACCGTCCATCTCAGCCGGCGGCGACGCCGGTGTACACATGTGCTGGTGTGTGTTGTGGGCTGGGTGTGCGCGAGTGCGTCCTTCTGTGCATGCCGCCGCACAGTGGTGAAGTGTGTGCGAGTGCCTCCTTCACGCGGAAGAAGTGTGCCCTCAATTTACTAGCGTGCGGGGTGCTACCCCGGGTGGTTTCAACTTTGTTTACTTCACCGCATGTCAGATGGGCCTCTAGTTTACTTATTTTCACCCACTTCCACATGGGCCAGTGATACGTCTCCGTCGTATCTATAATTTTTGATTGTTTCATGCCAATATTATACAACTTTCATATACTTTTTGGCAACTTTTTATACTATTTTTGGGACTAACATATTGATCCAGTGCCCAGTGCCAGTTCCTGTTTGTAGCATGTTTTATGTTTCGCAGAATATCCATATAAAACGGAATCCAAACGGGGTAAAAACGGACGGAGCTTATTTTTGGAATATTTGGAAAATTCCGGAAGACGAATCAACGCGAGACGGTGCCCGAGGTGGCCACGAGGCAGGGGGGCGCGCCTGCCCCTGGGCGCGCCCCTGACCCTCGTGGGCCACCCGTAAGGCGGTTGACGCCCTTCTTCGGCCGCAAGAAAGCTAATTATTGGCAAAAAATCACGGCGAAGGTTTCAGTCCAATCGGAGTTACGGATATCCATATATATAATAAAGGTTAAAAGGGCAGCAGAACAGAACGCAGAAACAAAGAGAGACAGATAGACAGATCCAATCTCGGAGGGGCTCTCGCCCCTCCCAAGCCAGGGGGACCATGGACCAGAGGGGATACCCTTCTCCCATCTAGGAAGAAGGTCAAGTAAGAAGAAGAAGGAGGGGGCTCTCTCCCCCTCGCTTCCGGTGGCGCCGGAACGCCGCCGGGGGCCATCATCATCACCGCGATCTCCACCAACACCTCTGCCATCTTCACCAACATCTCCATCACCATCCCCCCTCTATCTACAGCGGTCCACTCTTCCGCAACCCGCTGTACCCTCTACTTGAAACATGGTGCTTTATGCTTCATATTATTATCCAATGATGTGTTGCCATCCTATGATGTCTGAGTAGAGTTTCGTTGTCCTATCGGTGGTTGATGAATTGCTATGATTGATTTAATTTGCTTGTGGTTATGTTTCTATCCTTTGGTGCCCATCATATGAGCGCGCGCGTGGATCACACCATAGGGTTAGTTGTATGTTGATAGGACTATGTATTGGAGGGCAAGGGTGACAGAAGCTTCAGCCTAGCATAGAAATTGATGCATAAGGGATTGAAGGGGGACCAATATATCTTAATGCTATGGTTGGGTTTTACCTTAATGAATGGTAGTAGGGCAGCAGAACAGAACGCAGAAACAGAGAGAGACAGATAGACAGATCCAATCTCGGAGGGGCTCTCGCCCCTCCCAAGCCATGGAGACCATGGACCAGAGGGGAAACCCTTCTCCCATCTAGGGAGAAGGTCAAGTAAGAAGAAGAAGGAGGGGGGCTCTCTCCACCTCGCTTCTGGGGGCGCCGAAACGCCGCCGGGGGCCATCATCATCACCGCGATCTCCACCAACACCTCTGCCATCTTCACCAACATCTCCATCACCTTCCCCCCTCTATCTACAGCGGTCCACTCTCCCGCAACCCGTTGTACCCTCTACTTGAAACATGGTGCTTTATGCTTCATATTATTATCCAATGATGTGTTGCCATCCTATGATGTCTGAGTAGATTTTCGTTGTCCTATCGGTGGTTGATGAATTGCTATGATTGATTTAATTTGCTTGTGGTTATGTTGCTATCCTTTGGTGCCCATCATATGAGCGCGCGCGTGGATCACACCACAGGGTTAGTTGTATGTTGATAGGACTATGTATTGGAGGGCAAGGGTGACAGAAGCTTCAGCCTAGCATAGAAATTGATGCATACGGGATTGAAGGGGGACCAATATATCTTAATGCTATGGTTGGGTTTTACCTTGATGAACGTTAGTAGTTGCGGACGCTTGCTAATAGTTCCAATCATAAGTGCATAGAATTCCAAGTCAGGGATGACATGCTAGCAGTGGCCTCTCCCACACAATACGTGCTATCGGTCTAGTAAAGTAGTGAATTGCTTAAGGGACAATTTAGCAACTCCTACCACCACTTTTCCACACTCGCTATACTAACTTTATTGTGTCTTTATCTAAACAGCCCCTACTTTTTATTTACTCCCTCTCTTTATCTAAACAGTGGTCGATAGAACTTGAGGGAATATTTGTTCTACCTTTAGCTCCTCGTTGGGTTCGACACTCTTACTTATTGAAAGTGGCTAAAATTTATCCCCTATACTTGTGGGTTATCAAGACCTTTTTCTGGCACCGTTGCCGGGGAATCATAGTGTGGGGTGAATATTCTCGTGTGTGCTTGTTTGCTTTATCACTAAGTAATTTTTATTTGTTGTTCTTAGTTTTTTTCTATCTTTAGTTATGGGTAGGAAACGCAAAATACCAAAAAAAATTAGTTGTACCTATTGAACCAATGGTTGAAGAACCACTCAAAATCTATCACACTCCTGAAGCTTATTACTTGGATCATCTTCGATCCCTATGTGCTCGTGCTGAAACCCCAACTAGATTAGTTGAGGGCAAATCCTTAGATGAGCATTCCTGTTATGTGCGACACCGTATATCTGAAAAAGGGAAACTTTTGCTGGGTCAAATTCATTGTTTGCAATGCTATGCTTGTAATTTATGTTATATATATGATTTTACTTGTTGTTCTGAAAACCCTAAGAAACACCTTCCCTACCAATGTGAGTTTAGTGATAATGGAATCATATCTTCATATGCTAAGGGTGTTTATAACTACTATGATGTTCAACAAATTGAAGAATTTGTTGCTTTTAAGGGTGCTTATGAAATTGCTTCTTTGATTGAAAAGTATGGTGCTACTCTTTACAAATCTGAAAATTTTGCCATACTTAAATATTGCTATGATAATTATGCTTCTAATGCTTATGTTAAACCATATATTGAGGACTCCCCCGCTGTCCAAGAAGAGACTAATATTTTGCAGGAAACTATGGAAGAAGAAATTGATGAAACTATGAGCTCATTGGATGAAAAAGATGATGAGGAGAGCGAAGAACAAAAGGAGGAAGAGCGGATTAGCTACCCGTGCCCACCTTCTAATGAGAGTAACTCCTCAACTCATACATTGTTTAATTTCCCTTCGTGCTTACCGAAGGATGATTGCTATGATGATTGTTATGATCCCATTGATTCTCTTGAAATATCCCTTTTTGATGATGCTTGCTATTCTTGTGGCCAAGATGCCAATATGAATTAGGCTTATGAAGATAAACTTGCTATAGTTCCTTATGTCAAACATGAAATTGTTGATATTGCACCCATGCATGATAGTCCTATTATCTTTTTGAATTCTCCCGACTACACTATATCGGAGAAGTTTGCCCTTATTAAGGATTATATTGATGGGTTGCCTTTTGCCGTTGCACATGATGATTTTGATAGATATAATATGCATGTGCTTGCTGCTCCTACTTGCAATTATTATGAGAGAGGAACTATATCTCCACCTCTCTATATTTCCAACACGAAAAAATTGCAAGAAACTGTTTATACTATGCATTGGCCTTTACTGCGTGTGCATGAATTGTTGTTTTATGACATGCCGATGCATAGGAAGAGAGTTAGACTTCGTCATTGCTTGATATATGTTGCTTTGTGCTCACTACTAAATTACAAATCATTGTTAATTAAAATTGGCTTTGATATACCTTGGGATCCGGGTGGATTCACTACTTGAGCACTATATGCCTAGCTTAATGGCTTTAAAGAAAGCGCTGCTAGGGAGACAACCCGGAATTCTTAGAGAGTCATTTATTTCTGTTGTGTGCTTTTACAAAGTTTAGAAATAAAAATAATGTGCCAAGGTTTGCCTTTAGGATGTTTATGATGCGTGATGGTTTGTGCGGTGCAGGACAGAAACTTTGGCTGTAGTGCGTGATTTTACATTTTGTACTGGAACATCAAATGGTTCTGACTCTTTTTGCACTGTCTTTCTATACAAATTATTTATTTTTTCTAATTTTGGCAGAATGTTTCAAGTAACAGAAGTATGGTGAATGTTCAGATTGTTACAGACTGTGCTATTTTAGACAGATTCTGTTTTTGATGCATAGTTTGCTTATTTTGATGAAACTATCAATTTATATCAGTGGATTAAGCCATGAAAAAGTTATACTACAGTAGAAATAATGCAAAAACAAAATATTAATTGGTTTGCAACAGTACTTAGAGTAGTGATTTGCTTTATTATACTAACGGATCTTACCGAGTTTTCTGTTGAAGTTTTGTGTGGATGAAGTGTTCAATGACCGAGAAGTTCTCGATGTCAGAAGAAGGAAGAGAGGTAAGAGCTCAAGCTTGGGGATGCCCGAGGCACCCCAAGTAAATATTGAAGGAGACTCAAGCATCTAAGCTTTGGGATGCCCCGGAAGGCATCCCCTCTTTCTTCAACAAATATCGGTATGTTTTCAGATGTGTTTCATTCATGTGATATGTGCGATCTTGGAGCGTCTTTTGCATTTAGTTTTCACTTTTCTTTTATGCACCATGCTGGTATGAGATAGTCCTTGGTTGATTTATAGAATGCTCTTTGCACTTCACTTATATCTTTTGAGTATGGCTTTATAGAATGCTTCATATGCTTCACTTATATCATTTGAAGTTTGGATTGCTTGTTTCTCTTCACATAGAAAACCGCCATTTGTAGAATGCTCTTTTGCTTCACTTATATTTGTTAGAGCATGGGCATATATTTTGTAGAAAGAATTAAACTCTCTTGCTTCACTTATATCTATTTAGAGAGATGACAGGAATTGGTCATTCACATGGTTAGTCATAAAATCCTACATAAAACTTGTAGATCACTGAATATGATATGTTTGATTCCTTGCAATAGTTTTGCGATATAAAGATGGTGATATTAGAGTCATGCTAGTGGGTAGTTGTTGATTGTATAAATACTTGTGTTGAGGTTTGTGATTCCCGTAGCATGCACGTATGGTGAACCGTTATGTAACGAAGTTGGAGCATGAGGTATTTATTGATTGTCTTCCTTATGAGTGGCGGTCGAGGACGAGCGATGGTCTTTCCTAGGGGCATGCGTAGTAGTACTTTGCTTCGAGGGCTGATAAACTTTTGCAATAAGTATATGAGTTCTTTATGACTAATGTTGAGTCCATGGATTATACGCACTCTCACCCTTCCATCATTGATAGCCTCTTCGGTACCATGCATTGCCCTTTATCACCTTGAGAGTTGGTGCAAACTTCGCCGGTGCATCCAAACCCCGTGATATGATACGCTTTGTCACACATAAGCCTCATTATATCTTCCTCAAAACAGCCACCATACCTACCTATCATGGCATTTCCATAGCCATTCCGAGATATATTGCCATGCAACTTCCATCATCATCATATACATGACTTGAGCATTTATTGTCATATTGCTTTGCATGATCGTAAGATAGCTAGCTTGATGTTTTCATGGCTTGTCCGTTTTTTGATGTCATTGCTATGCTAGATAATTGCACATCCCGGTACACCGCCGGAGGCATTCATATAGAGTCATATCTTTGTTCTAGTATCGAGTTGTAAGTAAATAAAACTATGATGATCATCATTATTAGAGCATTGCCCCCCAAAAAAAAGAGAGAGGCCAAAGAAGCCTAAATAAAAAAAGGGGGCCAAAGAAGCCCGCAAAAAGGGGCAATGTTACTATCCTTTTACCACACTTTTGCTTCAAAGTAGCACCATGTTCTTCATAATAGAGAGTCTCTTGAGTTATCACTTTCATATACTAGTGGGAATTTTCATTATAGAACTTTGCTTGTATATTCCAATGATGTGCTTCCTCAAATGCCCTAGGTCTTCATGAGCAAGCAAGTTGGATGCACACCCACTTAGTTTCAGTCTGAGCTTTCATATACTTATAGCTCTAGTGCATCCGTTGCATGGCAATCCCTACTCCTCACATTGACATCAATTGATGGGCATCTCCATAGCCCGTTGATTAGCCGCGTCGATGTGAGACTTTCTTCTTTTTTGTCTTCTCCACATAACCCCCATCATCATATTCTATTCCACCTATAGTGCTATATCCATGGCTTGCGCTCATGTATTGTGTGAGGGTTGAAAAAGCTGAAGCGCGTTAAAAAGTATGAACCAATTGCTCGGCTTGTCATCGGGGTTGTGCATGATGTGAATATTTTGTGTGGTGAAGATGGAGCATAGCCAGACTATATGATTTTGTAGGGATAACTTTCTTTGGCCATGTTATTTTGAAAAGACATGATTGCTTTATTAGTAGGCTTGAAGTATTATTGTTTTTATGTCAAATGATAGACTATTGCTTTGAATCACTCATGTCTTAATATTCATGCCATGATTAGATACATGATCAAGATTATGCTAGGTAGCATTCCACATCAAAAATTATCTTTTTTATCATTTACCTACTCGAGGACGAGCAGGAATTAAGCTTGGGGATGCTGATACGTCTCCGTCGTATCTATAATTTTTTATTGTTCCATGGCAATATTATACAACTTTCATATACTTTTTGGCAACTTTTTATACTATTTTTGGGACTAACATATTGATCCAGTGCCCAGTGTCAGTTTCTGTTTGTTGCATGTTTTATGTTTCGCAGAATATCCATATCAAACAGAATCCAAACGGGATAAAAACGGACGGAGCTTATTTTTGGAATATTTCGAAAATTCCGGAAGACGAATCAACGCGAGACGGTGCGCGAGGTGGCCACGAGGCAGGGGGGCGCGCCCCTGACCCTCGTGGGCCACCCGTAAGGCGGTTGACACCCTTCTTCATCCGCAAGAAAGCTAATTTTTGGTAAAAAAATCATGGCGAAGGTTTCAGTCCAATCGGAGTTACGGATCTCCATATATACGAAACGGTGAAAGGGCAGCAAAACAGAATGCAGAAACAGAGAGAGACAGATAGACAGATCCAATCTCGGAGGGGCTCTCGCCCCTCCCACGCCATGGAGACCATGGACCAGAGGGGAAACCCTTCTCCCATCTAGGGAGAGGTCAAGTAAGAAGATAGAGGGGGGCTCTCTCCCCCTCGCTTCCGGTGGCGCCGGAACGCCGCCGAGAGCCATCATCATCACCGCGATCTCCACCAACACCTCTGCCATCTTCACCAACATCTCCATCACCTTCCCCCCTCTATCTACAGCGGTCCACTCTCCCACAACCCGCTGTACCCTCTACTTGAAACATGGTGCTTTATGCTTCATATTAGTATCCAATGATGTGTTGCCATCCTATGATGTCTGAGAAGATTTTCGTTGTCCTATCGGTGGTTGATGAATTGCTATGATTGATTTAATTTGCTTGTGGTTATGTTGTTGTCCTTGTGTGCCCATCATATGAGCGCGCGCGTGGATCACACCATAGGGTTAGTTGTATGTTGATAGGACTATGTATTGGAGGTCAAGGGTGACAGAAGCTTCAGCCTAGCATAGAAATTGATGCATACGGGATTGAAGGGGGGCCAATATATCTTAATGCTATGGTTGGGTTTTACCTTAATGAACGTTAGTAGTTGCGAATGCTTGCTAATAGTTCCAATCATAAGTGCATAGAATTCCAAGTCAGGGATGACATGCTAGCAGTGGCCTCTCCCACATAATACGTCCCATCGGTCTAGTAAAGTAGTCAATTGCTTAAGGGACAATTTCGCAACTCCTACCACCACTTTTCCACACTCGCTATACTAACTTTATTGTGTCTTTATCTAAAAAGCCCCTACTTTTTATTTACTCGCTCTCTTTATATTCTTGCAAACCTATCCAACAACACCTACAAAGTACTTGTAGTTTCATACTTGTTCTAGGTAAAGCCAACGTCAAGCATGCGTAGAGTTCTATTGGTGGTCGATAGAACTTGAGGGAATATTTGTTCTACCTTTAGCTCCTCGTTGGGTTCGACAATCTTACTTATCGAAAGAGGCTACAATTGATCCCCTATACTTGTGGGTTATCAAGACCTTTTTCTGGCGCCGTTGCCGGGGAGTCATAGCGTAGGGTGAATATTATCGTGTGTGCTTGTTTGCTTTATCACTAAGTAATTTTTATTTGCTGTTCTTAATTTTTTCTATCTTTAGTTATGGGTAGGAAATGCAAAATACCAAAAAAATTAGTTGTACCTACTGAACCAATGGTTGAAGAACCACTCAAAATCTATCACACTCCTGAAGCTTATTACTTGGATCATCTTCGATCCCTATGTGCTCGTGCTGAAACCCCAACTAGCTTAGTTGAGGGCAAATCTTTAGATGAGCATGCCTGTTATGTGCGACACCGTATATCTGAAAAAGGGAAACTTTTGCTGGGTCAAATTCATCGTTTGCAATGCTATGCTTGTAATTTATGTTATATATATGATTTTACTTGTTCTGAAAACCCTAAGAAACACCTTCCCTACCAATGTGAGTTTAGTGATAATGGAATCGTATCTTCGTATGCTAAGGGTGTTTTTAATTACTATGATGTTCAACAAAGTGAAGAATTTGTTGCTTTTAAGGGTGGTTATGAAATTGCTTCTTTGATTGAAAGGTATGGTGCTACTCTTTACAAATCTGAAAATTTTGCCATACTTAAATATTGCTATGATAATTATGCTTCTAATGCTTATGTTAAACCATATATTGAGGACTCCCCCGCTGTCCAAGAAGAGACTAATATTTTGCAGGAAACTATGGAAGAAGAAATTGATGAAACTATGAGCTCATTGGATGAAAAAGATGATGAGGAGAGCGAAGAACAAAAGGAGGAAGAGCGGATTAGCTACCCGTGCCCACCTTCTAATGAGAGTAACTCCTCAACTCATACATTGTTTAATTTCCCTTCGTGCTTACCGAAGGATGATTGCTATGATGATTGTTATGATCCCATTGATTCTCTTGAAATATCCCTTTTTGATGATGCTTGCTATTCTTGTGGCCAAGATGCCAATATGAATTAGGCTTATGAAGATAAACTTGCTATAGTTCCTTATGTCAAACATGAAATTGTTGATATTGCACCCATGCATGATAGTCCTATTATCTTTTTGAATTCTCCCGACTACACTATATCGGAGAAGTTTGCCCTTATTAAGGATTATATTGATGGGTTGCCTTTTGCCGTTGCACATGATGATTTTGATAGATATAATATGCATGTGCTTGCTGCTCCTACTTGCAATTATTATGAGAGAGGAACTATATCTCCACCTCTCTATATTTCCAACACGAAAAAATTGCAAGAAACTGTTTATACTATGCATTGGCCTTTACTGTGTGTGCATGAATTGTTGTTTTATGACATGCCGATGCATAGGAAGAGAGTTAGACTTCGTCATTGCTTGATATATGTTTCTTTGTGCTCACTACTAAATTACAAATCATTGTTAATTAAAATTGGCTTTGATATACCTTGGGATCCGGGTGGATTCACTACTTGAGCACTATATGCCTAGCTTAATGGCTTTAAAGAAAGCGCTGACAGGGAGACAACCTGGAAGTTTTAGAGAGTCATTTATTTCTGTTGTGTGCTTTTATAAAGTTTATAAATAAAAATAATGTGCCAAAGTTTGCCTTTAGGATGTTTATGATGCTTGTTGGCTTGTGCGGTACAGGACAGAAACTTTGGCTGTAGTGTGTGATTTTACATTTTGTACTGGAACGTCAAATGGTTCTGATTCTTTTTCTCTGTCTTTCTATACAAATTATTTATTTTGCGTAATTTTGGGAGAATTTTTCAAGTACCAGAAGTATGGTTAATGTTCAGATTGTTTCAGACTGTTCTGTTTTAGACAGATTCTGTTTTTGATGCATAGTTTGCTCGTTTTGATGAAACTATCAATTTTTATCAGTGGATTAAGCCATGAAAAAGTTATACTACAGTAGAAATAATGCAAAAAAATAATATGAATTGGTTTGCAACAGTACTTAGAGTAGTTATTTGCTTTATTATACTAACGGATCTTACCGAGTTTTCTGTTGAAGTTTTGTGTGGATGAAGTGTTCGATGATCGAGAAAGTCTCGATGTGAGAAGAAGGAAGAGAGGCAGGAGCTCAAGCTTGGGGATGCCTGAGGCACCCCAAGTGAATATTCAAGGATACTCAAGCATCTAATCTTGGGGATGCCCCAGAAGGCATCCCCTCTTTCTTCAACAAATATCGGTATGTTTTCGGATTCGTTTCATTCATGTGATATGTGCGATCTTGGAGCGTCTTTTGCATTTAGTTTTCACTTTTATTTTATGCACTATGCTGGTATGAGATAGTCCTTGGTTGATTTATAGAATGCTCTTTGCACTTCACTTATATCTTTTGAGTATGGCTTTATAGAATGCTTCATATGCTTCACTTATATCATTTGAAGTTTGGATTGCCTGTTTCTCTTCACATAGAAAACCGCCATTTGTAGAATGCTCTTTTGCTTCACTTATATTTGTTAGAGCGTGGGCATATCTTTTGTAGAAAGAATTAAACTCTCTTGCTTCACTTATATCTATTTAGAGAGATGACAGGAATTGGTCATTCACATGGTTAGTCATAAAATCCTACATAAAACTTGTAGATCACTGAATATAATATGTTTGATTCCTTGCAATAGTTTTGCGATATAAAGATGGTGATATTAGATTCATGCTAGTGGGTAGTTGTGGATTGTATAAATACTTGTATTGAGGTTTTTGATTCCCGTAGCATGCACGTATGGTGAACCGTTATGTAACGAAGTTGGAGCATGAGGTATTTATTGATTGTCTTCCTTATGAGTGGCGGTCGGGGACGAGCGATGGTCTTTTCCTACCAATCTATCCCCCTAGGGGCATGCGTAGTAGTACTTTGCTTCGAGGGCTAATAAACTTTTGCAATAAGTATATGAGTTCTTTATGACTAATGTTGAGTCCATGGATTATACGCACTCTCACCCTTCCATCATTGCTAGCCTCTTCGGTACCGTGCATTGCCCTTTCTCACCTCGAGAGTCGGTGCAAACTTCGCCGGTGCATCCAAACCCCGTGATATGATACGCTCTGTCACACATAAGCCTCATTATATCTTCCTCAAAACAGCCACCATACCTACCTATCATGGCATTTCCATAGCCATTCCGAGATATATTGCCATGCAACTTCCATCATCATCATATACATGACTTGAGCATTTATTGTCATATTCCTTTGCATGATCGTAAGATAGCTAGCTTGATGTTTTCATGGCTTGTCCTTTTTTGATGCCATTGCTACGCTAGATAAGTGCACATCCCGGTACACCGCCGGAGGCATTCATATAGAGTCATATCTTTGTTCTACTCCCTCCGTTCCTAAATACTTGTCTTTCTAGGCATTTCAACAAGTGACTACATACGGAGTAAAATGAGTGAATCTACACTCTAAAATATGTCTACATACATCCATATGTGATAGTCATTTGAAATGCCTAGAAAGACAAGTATTTAGGAACGGAGGGAGTAGTATCGAGTTGTAAGTAAATAAAACTGTAATGATCATCATTATTAGAGCATTGCCCCCCCCCCCCCCCAAAATGAGAGAGGCCAAAGAAGCCTATATAAAAAAGGGGGCCAAAGAATCCCGCAAAAAAGAGAGAAAAGGGGGGCAATGTTACTATCCTTTTACCACACTTTTGCTTCAAAGTAGCACCATGTTCTTCATTATAGAGAGTCTCTTGAGTTCTCCTTTCATATACTAGTGGGAATTTTCATTATAGAACTTGGCTTGTATATTCCAACGATGGGCTTCCTCAAATGCCCTAGGTCTTCTTGAGCAAGCAAGTTGGATGCACACCCACTTAGTTTCAGTCTGAGCTTTCATATACTTATAGCTCTAGTGCATCCGTTGCATGGCAATCCCTACTCCTCACATTGACATCAATTGATGGGCATCTGCATAGCCCGTTGATTAGCCGCGTCGATGTGAGACTTTCTTCTTTTTTGTCTTCTCCACGTAACCCCCATCATCATATTCTATTCCACCTATAGTGCTATATCCATGGCGTGCGCTCATGTATTGCGTGAGGGTTGAAAAAGCTGAAGCGCGTTAAAAAGTATGAACCAATTGCTCGGCTTGTCATCGGGGTTGTGCATGATGTGAATATTTTGTGTGGTGAAGATGGAGCATAGCCAGACTATATGATTTTGTAGGGATAACTTTCTTTGGCCATGTTATTTTGAAAAGACATGATTTCTTTATTAGTAGGCTCGAAGTATTATTGTTTTTATGTCAAATGATAGACTATTGCTTTGAATCACTCGTGTCTTAATATTCATGCCATGATTAGATACATGATCAAGATTATGCTAGGTAGCATTCCACATCAAAAATTATCTTTTTTATCATTTACCTACTCGAGGACGAGCATGAATTAAGCTTGGGGATGCTGATACGTCTCCGTCGTATCTATAATTTTTGATTGTTCCATGCCAATATTATACAACTTTCATATACTTTTTGGCAACTTTTTATACTATTTTTGGGACTAACATATTGATCCAGTGCCCAGTGCCAGTTCCTGTTTGTTGCATGTTTTATGTTTCGTAGAATATCCATATCAAACGGAATCCAAACGGGATAAAAATGGACGGAGCTTATTTTCGGAATATTTGTAAAATTCCGAAGACGAATCAACGCGAGACGGTGCCCGAGGTGGCCATGAGGCAGGGGGCGCGCCTGCCCCCTGGGCGCACCCCTGACCCTCGTGGGCCACCTGTAAGGCAGTTGACGCCTTATTCGGCCGCAAGAAAGCTAATTTTTGGTAAAAAAATCACGGCGAAGGTTTCAGTCCAATCGGAGTTACGCATCTCCATATATATACGAAACGGTGAAAGGGCAGCAGAACAGAACGCAGAAACAGAGAGAGACAAAGAGACATATCCAATCTCGGAGGGGCTCTCACCCCTCCCACGCCATGGAGACCATGGACCAGAGGGGAAACCCTTCTCCCATCTAGGGAGAAGGTCAAGGAAGAAGAAGAAGGAGGGGGCTCTCTCCCCTTCGCTTTCGGTGGCGCCGGAACGCCGCCGGGGGCCATCATCATCACCGCGATCTCCACCAACACCTCCGCCATCTTCACCAATATCTCCATCACCTTCCCCCCTCTATCTATAGCGGTCCACTCTCCCGCAACCCACTGTACCCTCTACTTGAAACATGGTGCTTTATGTTTCATATTATTATCCAATGATGTGTTGCCATCCTATGATGTCTGAGTAGATTTTCGTTGTCTTATCGGTGGTTGATGAATTGGTATGATTGATTTAATTTGCTTGTGGTTATGTTGCTGTCCTTTGGTGCCCATCGTATGAGCGCCCGCGTGGATCACACCATAGGGTTAGTTGTATGTTGATAGGACTATCTATTGGAGGGCAAGGGTGACAGAAGCTTCAGCCTAGCATAGAAATTGATGCATGCAGGATTGAAGGGGGACCAATATATCTTAATGCTGTGGATGCGTTTTACCTTAATGAACGTTAGTAGTTGCGGACGCTTGCTAATAGTTCCAATCATAAGTGCATAGAATTCCAAGTCAGGGATGACATGCTAGCAGTGGCCTCTCCGACATAATACTTGCTATCGGTCTTGTAAAGTAGTCAATTGCTTAAGGGACAATTTCGCAACTCCTACCACCACTTTTCCACTCGCTATACTAACTTTATTGTGTCTTTATCTAAACAGCCCCTACTTTTTATTTACTCGCTCTCTTTATATTCTTGCAAACCTATCCAACAACACCTACAAAGTACTTGTAGTTTCATACTTGTTCTAGGTAAAGCCAACGTCAAGCATGCGTAGAGTTCTATTGGTGGTCGATAGAACTTGAGGGAATATTTGTTCTACCTTTAGCTCCTCGTTGGGTTCGACTCTCTTACTTATCGAAAGAGGCTACAATTGATCCCCTATACACGTGGGTTATCAGCCAGCACACGAAGATAGAGAACACGAGCTGACAAGGTAGCATTTGGACTGGTTAACCGGTCAACTAAACAATATACAGAGCTATACAGTGACACAGTGACCGTATAATCCGTCGGTATAGAGAGTTTGAGTGAGAAGGGAGGCCCGTGAGAGATAGTAGAGAGAGAGAAAGAGCTACTCCCTCCGTTCGATAATGTAGTGCCTACATTTTTTAAGTGAAACTTTTGAAACTTTGACCAAGTTTATAAAGAAATTACTTATATCTACAATACCAAAGATAAATGATAGTATGAAGTAAGTACATGTTGTGATGAATCTAATGATCGTTCCAGATGTAAATGTTTTTCTCCACATATACCTGGTCAAATTTTCTGAGGTTTGACTTTTCAAAACATCCATATGCTTATGGAAATGAGAGAGTACCTAACTAGAGGGAGAGAGAGTGTGTGTGTGTGAAATAGAAAGAGTGACTGAAAAAAGTGTGTGTGTGTGTTTGTGTGTGTGAAAGAGGCATGGACAACATGCGATAAAAGTAGAGAAAAATCGTGTGTGTCTTATGCAAACATATCACACATGCATCTTCGACAGCGGAAGCAAGGTGAGGAGATAGTGTGTGGTTGTTTGCAACCTAGAGAGGAAGACCCCTAGCGCGTGGCCAAGAGGGGTCTGACAAATAATGGAGAGAGGTCGAGAGAGACTGTCGGCGTCCTGGGAACGGGGGTCCCCAGACTTGCCTGCCTGCGGTGCACGGCGTGGCTCCACCAGCAGCCCTGTACAACCCATCTTCACCAGCAAACAGTCAAGACCCTCGCGAGGGGCCAAACCTTGCGAGGCGGACGACGCAAGACCTCCTCAGGGGCGGCCTCACCAGGCCGGCTCGCGAGGGGCAGAGAGATCAAGGCAAGGGACACCTCGCGAGATTCCTGTGACGCAAGCCATGACGACTGGAGCCAGGCGGGTGCCAGCACGCGAAGTGTCCTCGTTTCCTCTTTGGTGCTAAAGGGGCAAGCGCAGGCGAGGAGTCCTGAGGCATCATGCAAAGGTTTCCATATCGGTGCGACAAGACCAAGACCAGCAGGATGACAGGATGGACGTCACCGTGGAGCCCAAGACGGAGTCACCCCCAGAGCCTTTGGCAGGCGAAGACCACCCTTAGTCAGGATAACTTGTCCTAGTTGTCTCCCTTCGAATTTGGCCGTTGTTGGATCCCTTCCCGCTCAATATTTGGGGAGAGGACCAGGGCCTCTATAAATAGGACTAGCCACCAAAGTAGGAGGTAATGGCTCTTGAGATCATCCTCAACCACACACAAGTCCACCGAGCACAAGAACACCTCTCCTCAGGAGGCTGTTCTTCCCTTGTAACTGTACATCCTCAGCCCAAGAGGCAATCCACCACACCACACTGAAGTAGGGTATTACACCACATCGGTGGCCCGAAGCAGTATAAACTCTTGTGTCTCTCTTTCTGTGGGTTCGACACGCTAAGCTTTGAGATCGCGGTGAGAGCGAGGGCATGATTAGGTAGGGAGAGATCTTCGTGCGGACCCCAGTGTTCGAACCTCAAGGGTTTTGCCGGAACCCGAAATCTGACATTTGGCACGCCAGGTAGGGGTGTGCCGAAGCTTTCTTTCCGCCGATCCGTGTCCCATTGCTTCGTCGTGTCCATGGCAGACGCTCTTTGAGACCGCGCTGAGCGCCGGGCCGCCCTCGTCGCCCGCGTTGCTCAGACCGCTCCTGTCGGCGGGCCTCCCAGTTGTTCTCCATCGTCTGCCGCCAACGCCGCCACCGGCCCGGCAGGAAACGAGCAGCAAGCATCGTCGCTGCACCCCTCGGTGCAGCGGGGCGGCCGCACCGCCACTCCGTTGCTAACCCCATCCGGCTTGTCGTCTCACGCTCGTCGCGCTACCACGGATGCGCAGGCCGCGCTGCTCATGGCGCCCGAGCTCCTGCGCTACCGTCCAGTCGACAACCTCTACGAGGACTAGTTGGACCGCATCGCTGAGCTCGTCAGCGCTGCAGGGGGCTCCCCTGCGCCATCCCTCTCACTGCCTCGCCCTCCGCCAACCATGGCGACGCGGCTCACGGAGCGCCTCCACCACCTATGCACCAAGACGGCGCTCTGGCGCCAAGGCGCGTGGCCCCCCGTCGCGACTCACCACGTCGGGCACCCACGCGAGAAGAAGGAAGCTGCTAAGAAGTTCCCCGACCGCAAGAGAATGCGCCCGCGCTCCCAGCACCAATGGGACAAGACCGCGTACCGCCTGCGGCGGCGGTGCGCGGGCATGAAGGGCAGGCTCCACATCAGCAAAGGGCCCCGGTAACCACAGCAGGCTGCCGCGCCTTCACTCCTGAGCTACGTAGCGTCGCCTCGCCGGGCAAATTCAAGCCAGACCTGCCTCCTTGCTACGACGGCACCCCCGACCCCACGGAGTTCCTGCACCTCTACGAGCTGAGCATCGAGGCGGCCAACGGCGACGAAAAAGTCATGGCGAGCTGGTTCCCCATGGCTCTCAAGGATGGCGCTCGCTCGTCGCTCCTGAACCTGCCCCCGGGCTCGATCTCCCCCTGGGACGAGATGCGCGACCGCTTCGTCGCCAACTTCCAGGGCTGTCGGGACCCCGACTCATAAGTCGTGATCACCGAATGCATGTGTACAGTGATCCTAGAGATGAATGCTCACTGAACACACAGAAGTTGTATAACAAGAGTCTTACATCCATACATACCGTCTTACATAAATTATGACCATTATGGTCAAGTCTTGAGTATAACTTCGCAGCGGAAATCTTCGTCGACAACTTGGACCCATGTCATCTGCCTTAACCCTAAATGCATTCTGACTGGGAAGCGTCCTAGCTCGCATGTTCGTCAGCGACGTATTCTTCATCATATCCTGTTCTTTCAAACCTGGCCAATAAAATAACCAGTGGCAAGCCAATGAGTACTTTGAATGTACTCGCAAGCAACCCATGTTTTGGTTCAAGGCACAATAATGCATGATATAGGTAAATTTTTGCAGAAAGCTAGTTTTGAGTGCTATGACATGTTCAACAACTTGCAAAGCATGCATCATGAGAATTCAAGTAACCCTGAGGACTGGTTACAGATATCAACATAAATGGAGTGGGCATCAACCCAACTCAATCATGTCAAGTCCTTTGTCTTGACCCAAGTAGTTCTTCCCACTTATCCAAACACACACACACTGGTTTGTAAACATGTGGACGTAGCCCAAGAGCGGTTACCCAACTGTCCTTGACCGTGGACATGGCTATTCGAATAGTTTTACACTCTGCAGAGGTTGCACACTTTACCCACAAGATCGGGGGAACTTCCGTGTCAGCCACGACCCGCGATACCTCAAGTACCGGGGGTAAGCACCCGATCACTATCTTTCCCTAGACGACACTAACATAGAGTCCACTTGATTGGTAGTAACCCCCATGCCCAACATTTCACAACTTAAAATTGTGGAGCCTCGCTCCCATATTTATCACATACCACAAGCACGGGGTACCAACGGTGTGTCCGGTGCCCTGTGAAAACAGTCATCGCCTCCCTACCTGGCACGACCCCGTCCCGAGAGAGTGCAACAACGACTCTCCCGTCACTAGTAATGCGGGCTCCAAGCTAGTATCGGCCTAGGTAATCAATAATGCCCTTTCCCATATAAGGGTAAAGTGGTTGCCCATGTAAGGTTGGAATAACGGTCGCAACTTAAACCAATTCGTTTTGAAAACAACACACACACTTGTCTCGGTACACAACTTCGTCATCAAGTGGTTACCCAACTCATTATCTCCCTCGGGCATCAGTGGCACCCGACAGGGTTTTCGAAAAAGTCTTTTGAAAATACTTTTTCTCCATCACCATCCATATCCCCGTCCCTTTTTGCGTAGCAACTACTTTAGCATCCTATCTACTCCCACCGGCATAACCCTCATAAGGAGGTAGGGTCATGCACCATGCAAGTATCAACGAGGAAGTAACGGTGGCAAACCACCCCATGTGGTCACCTCATCTTCATGTCTCCGATGCAAGCAATAAAAGTGCTATATGACATGCATAAAAAGGGTTTCATAGACATGGTCAAAGGGCTGCTTGCCTGTTTTAACAAAGCCTTCGAGGTCTTCAAATATCTCTTGTCCAACTCCAAGCATTTTGTCTACTTCGTCAACTATCGTCGAAAGCAACCATAATAAGCAACACAACAGGGCAAAAATAAAAGTGCTCTAAAAATATGAATTTGACTTTTCTAGGATATCTCTGGTTATATGAAAAATAACTAGAGTGGTTTCATTGGGACTGGATCAGTGGATATTTTTGAGTATTTCAATATGATAGGATCAATGGCTTTATGGATTTGCGAGAAGTGTACAGAAATATATTTTTGAAAAATGAGCAAAGGCACCCATTTAACAAATCACGATTTTAGAAGAATCTAGGAGTTGGTTTCACTGGATTTGGAGTTCAAATGAATTCCCTATAAATTGGCAAAGTTGACAAATATGAAGAAATGGCTCATTATAATGTGTGGCACAGAAAGTATTAATAAAAATGTTCATAACCTATGTTATAAAGTCAGGAGCATCTAGGAATTTGAATCATGGCATTTGGATCAAAGATGTTCTCTCGGTGATTTTCTAAAGTTCATCACAAAAATGGAAAATGGGATTTTATTTAATTTGTGTGAGGAAAATTGTCCTAGAAAAATGTGAATGCTGCACCAAACGGTAGATCATGATTTATGGAGTCACTAGAAATTTGAATCATCAAGTTTCAAGTTAATTTGAATTATTTATGGATTTTACAAATTGTACAGAAAAGAAAAAGAAAAAGGTTTTTACCCAAACGGGAGGGATCTGGGCGGCAACCGTGCGCACTAAGCGCGGAATAGCAATTGGGCCGGCCCAGCGGCTCGTCTGCGCGGGCGGACGAGTTGACGACGAAGGCGGCTTCACGGCGGTGCGCCTTCGCGCGGGGGAGGCGGATCTGGCCGAAGCCGTTTCCACTTAAACGGTCGGGCCCGCCCACTGGGTCGCTGACGCGCGGGACCCAGCGGCAGGTCGCCTTCAACCTCCCACGCGGTGCGATGGGAAACAGAGGAGCCGAGGCCTAACGGCGTCGGCGCTCTCACCGGCGGCACCGGCCACCTTCGTCGGCGCCCAGCACAGCAGCGTGCTCGGGAGAGCGTGCCGCACCCACCGAGGTGCGCCACGATCGCAGGGGTGGCCAGACGCGAGCGTATCATCGACCACGGCGGGTGAGGCCGGCGGTGGTGATGGAACTCGACGGAACATCCACGGGGAGGAGAGGGAGAAGCACGGGAGGTGCTCGCGGTGATGGTGGAGGTGCTCTAGTGTGGTCTAGAGGGGAGGAGGAGGAGTGGTGGGTGCGAATTTAGGCGGAGACCGACGGCAAGGCTCCGGCCAAGGTGGCAGATGGAGAGCGCGAGGAGGGGAGTGGGTTGGTCCAGGGGGTGCATGGGAGGGAGAGAGAGCCAAAGGAGTAGAGAGGGGGCTCGGGGGTGGCCTTAAGTAGCCGACCCATGGATCACCGTGGACGCGGCGCACGGGTGGCCGCGGCAACGGCTCGGGAGGCCAGGAGAGAGGGCGAGGGGCTGTCTAAGGTGTTCGTGGGAGTTGAGTGGGGCGCCAGGAAGAGAGAGAGAGAGAGCGGGGCGAGCTGCATGCGGCCACAGGAGCTGCGCGAGCATTGGCCGAGCTGGGCGGCTCTGGGCACGCGCCGCAGGAGGTGAGAGAGAGGGAGAAACGAGGGGGCCTGCACGGTGGCGTGTTGCGGACGTCGAGGCACCTCGTCTGGCATGAGGGGGAGGCTCGAGGCGGTCGGTGGACGTGGTGTCAATGCTCGGGTGCTCTGCCACGCGCTCCAGAGCATGCCAATGGCCGGCATCCACGGCTTTTTGCGCGCACCCGCACGTCCACTTGCGTCTGGCAGCTGCAGGGGGTATGGGCAAAAGCTGAGGAGAGCATTGGATGCTCTGGAATGTCAAGGCGGGAGAGAGAGAGGCTGAGAGAGAGGGAGAATGCTGCTACCCAGAGAAGAAAAATGGGGTTCTACCCCCCTTAATCATGGCTCCTCGGTCAGGGAAAGATGCAGGAGGTAGAGGAGGACCAGATGAGGCTGTGGAAAAAAGTTGAGCTCATGGAGATTAGTGAAAATGGACAAAACATGCATTTTAAATTTCTGCCAGAAGGTGTTTGATGTAGGTTTGGGCAAGCAAATGGACTTCCCTTGTCACGAGGCTTGACAGGGTCAAATGGCCTGAGAAAATAAGAGGTTCCACCAAGATTGAGTTCATTTGGGCAAAGTTGCCAATGCAACTTTTGTAAACCCTACAAATCAACAGAAATGGACTTTCCAAGATTTAGTCATGCAAATCTATTCTCCTTGATGCACCACTTAGTGCAGTGTCATCATTTGAGGTTCTGAACATGTCCACAAAAGTTGAGATCAAAAGGAGAAAGTTGCCAATGTAAAGTTGTTCAAATTTGGTTCTGGACGGAGAGGGTTTTGGGGCACTTTGATCAAGATAATATTCTCTCCAACTTGTGCCGTTTGGTATAGATGAATAATTAGAACATTTGAGCATGTGCACCAAGTTTTAGAACATTTGGACATGTTTGGCAATGTAAAGTTGCTCAAACTTCAAAATGGACAGAAATGGTTTTGAGGGGATTTCATGGGGTTATACTATTATCCATGACATGAGACTTGGCAAGATCATCAAACATGTCATATGTGACATGCTAGAATTTTCTTGGAATTTTTGGGGAATATTTCCTTTGTAAATATTTCAAAAGCTTGAAATATCCAGAAAGGGTTTTTGAGGGATTTGACCAATATTTTGAACATGACCATGTGTTGAAACTCTTATATATGGACAATATTGTCCACTGAGTTTCCCTAGGTTTTTCCCAAATATTTTTAAAGCATTAAAATAATTTTAACCTATTAAAGACCATTTCTGGCCTAAAGAAAAAGCCTTTAAATAAAATAGGAAAATAACTTTTAAAATTATATTTTTGTGGTTTTTGGTAGTCCTATACCTAATATGAGTCAAACATACTCTTTGAAAGATTTTTCATACCCCAAATCAAGTACTTGCAGTGCAAACCTCAATTCAGGGGTTTTTGGAAAACTAAATTTAGAAAACACTTTTTGGCCAAATTATTTTTGTAAGAAAATTCTATAATGTACTATACACATGGCATGATCATTGGTTCAAGAGTTTGGAGCAAGGAGTTGAAGTATAGGAGTTGGAGGATTTATTTGATTTTTAGAGCACTTACAAACAACAGACAAAATCCAACCGACGCAAGGTCCAAAATACTCAAAAGTTTTTGTCAAACCATATTTTATCATGATTGTTAGCTTAAGTGTAGTGGCATGAAAATCAGGGTGTCACAGACCTACCCCCCTTACAAGAATCTCGTCCCTGAGATTCCCAAACTAGGCGCGGAAAGGAGTATGGAGACTTGGATTTGGGGTAGTCTTCATGTCCTCATACTGCTTCTGCTTCTGCTTCCGAGTGGTGCTCCATTGAACCTTGAAGGACTTGATGGTGTGGCTTCGTGTATGATGTTCTGCTTGATCCATGTTGCTAAGGGGTTTCTCACGTAGATCAGGTTGGGTTGGGGTCGATGGCTCGGTGAACGATGTCCTTGTTAGTGATCGGGCTAGCTAGGAAGTCGAAAACACTTCCGGAGTTGTGTCATGTGGAAACATTACGCACAGTGGGTAACTCAGGTGGTGACTCCAGCTGGTAGTTGTCTACTTTTCATCTTGCACTGATCTCGAAGGGGGACGGTAAATCTTGGTGTGTGCTTCCTTTTGACATGATAATGCTTGGTTTCTTTAATAGGAGTGGTTTGCAGATACGCGCGGTCTTCGACGAGGAAGTTCACTTCTTGACGATGGTGGTTGGTATAGTTCTTCCTCCTTCACATGGTGGTGTTCAAATGTTCTTTGACTTGTGGCTCTTCTTCCGTCTTCGGGTAGACAAGTATGTCATCAAAAGATGACAACCAATTTGTCCTAGTACTCCATGAAGTCTATGGGGTACGTAAAGTAGGCTGGGGTATTGGTGGTGGTTGAGTATTGGCCAAGGTCTTCTCAACCTAGGGCCAAAGTCCGTGGTCATGATCCAACCATGTTGTGGCTTGGTGGTGCTTAAGGGTTTCAAGGATCCTAGTGTCCGGGTGAATGTTTATCGCCTTATCCTTAAGCACAGTTTCTAAGATGCCAATTGCACTATCTAGTCCTTCAACAATCACATCATATTACCAAAAGAATCTTCTCGTATAAGTCAACTCCAATCACCACTCACACTATTTATGTCCTCATGACTGCCAAGAGGAGGTCTAACAAAATCATACATGTCAACTATCCCCAAACTCATGTGTATGGCTATCCTCATGTAAAGATCCATGGGTAGAACATACAACTGCCAAACTTGAATTAAACTTCACAATCCAAGTGCTCATCCCCTTCTTCCAAGGTCTAAGATAGTGCATCTCTATCCTGAGGAAACACGTCGTAAGTCACTCAAAAAATCTTGTTTCCTTCCTATGAATCAACTCCAATGGCCCATTAACTACACCAATCACTACATGATCCACTAGTTCTACAGATCCAATATCTATGGTGTTCCACACGATCTTCTAATGTCATATACTCCCCGAATACTCGAAAGGGCTATCCATTACAATAGTAAGTCGACCAATTTCCATCATCATGGTCAAGTAAACTCCAAGGTCAGGCTTGTATAGATCCCTAAATCAACTCCGACAATTAATCTAATCTCCTAGCTTATTGTCCACTGAGAAACATGGTATCATGACCGAGATTATTAGTCTAAATCCAGTTTAATCCGAACCATGTAGACTTACTCAGCATATATACTCCAATAGGATCACCTATTTAAATCCAAATCTCATGTTCAACGGAAATTCCACACGCTTCCCCCAAGTCATTATCGTAATATCAATTATCCCCTGGCTAAGTAAAATCCTCATACCTCCAAGAATTTTATCGTACGATCATAATTGTCCTACAAAATCCAATTTACTCCCGGGGTAATGAAAGTTATGCTACTCTATCAACATGATCCCACCAGGTTCATCTACCAACATGAAAGCCTCATAATCCTCCAAAGTTTCTCAGATAGTTCCTCAAGCTCACTAATATAAACTCATCAACTCATTTTTCCTCTATTCCCATATCCTCAAATTGGTCTTCCCTATGGCATCATCAGTTCTGGTGCTATATTAGGATCATAATGTGCTAGTTCACTATGTCCACTAGTTCCTTAATGAACCCAGTGTTGTGCAAGGTTACAGAGGCTTCACTAGTTTTCTTGCAATTCTGTGGGTTAAGCACAAGGTTAAGGATTCGAGCTGGGGCATCTCGTGAAGTCTCAAAGGGTCTAGGGATGGGTTTCTAGTCTGGAGGGTTAAACATAACTCTATGAGGTTGCACCCGGTCGAGGAGATGGTAGCAAAAGACTTCATTGCTAGTTGGTTGCTGTGGTAGAATCCATGGTGTATCTTGTCTTGCTAATCTTCAGTTGATGAGAGAGATGAGAGGGGGAAAGTAGCATAGAGGAGGGGAATGCCTAAATGGGGTTCTATAGTGCAAGTGCAAGGAAATAGGTGCAAAAAGGGCCAAAAAAGAAACAAGGTAAGGAAGGTGATATAGTCGCGTACCGGTTGCCTAGGAAAAGGTGCGACTTATATCAAAACACAAACAAATAAAAACAAGCAACACACAATCATGGTTCTATTTGAACCATCATATGGACTCGACTGCGCATAGGGGTTACACGACTCATCCTACCCTAGGGGTTCTCGGACTCAGTAGTCGTGCAAGCTTCGTGCCACGTGCAGTCTTCTGGGTTTTCCTCAGGGGTCGCTACGTCTCTTGTAGTTGTTCGATGAAATGATCCGGGTTTGGCCTGAAGAATCTTCAACAATCTCTCACCGGATGAGCTGATGGGGTGAAGGTGGTTCCTCGTAGCTGGCATTGACTCGGTCTTCTGTTGTCTTCTTAATCTTGACAATCCCTTTTGCCTTCTAAGGCATCAAGGGTACTAGGTAGGTAATCCTTTATGCAATGACATTAACAAGGCATAGTAGAGGTCCAACCTGTCGGTTATGTTGATGACAACATCGACACCAAGACTGGGGGATAAAGAGAACCGTTCCCTGCTCACTATAGTGAGGCGGACCAAATGGCTACATTCTCATCCACCGGTGGTTGCCGATGCAACAATGATAAGGACATGGTTGCTCTATTAGCGATGTGTATCATGATCTTGCATTTCCTATGCCCTGATCATCATAGGCCAAGGTCCCATCATCTTGGGGCAGTGTCAAGGGTGTCACCATCTTCTGGGTCTTCATGTCCTCATTCCTCGAGGATGCATCTTCTGTTGGTATTGTCTTGTTGCGGTGTCGCCATTCTTGTGTTCAGATGATGTGGGTGAATGTCTGACAAGGCATCCTCCTTCTAGACTATCCACAAGGATTTCAAGGAATCCGGTGGTCAGGGGCATAAGGGTTCTAGCGACCAAAAGTTTTGAAGGGGGAAGAGATCAATAAGGAAAGTATACCTTAGCTTTCGAAAAACTGAGAAGGGGAAGAGAAGTATAGATAGTTTTGAAAATTAGTAATAGTTTTGAAAATAGTTTTAACCCTAACTAACGACCATGCTAACTAAGGCTTCCTACAGTCAGGATGGCTCTGATACCAGCTCTATGGGGACCCCGACTCATAAGTCGTGATCACCGAATGCACGCGTACAGTGATCCCAGAGATCAATGCTCACTGAACACACATAAGCTCTATAACAAGAGGCTTACATCCATACATACCGTCTTACATTAATTATGACCATTATGGTCAAGTCTTGAGTATAACTTCGCAGCGGAAATCTTCGTCGACATCTTGGACCCATGTCATCTGCCTTAACCCTACAGGCATTCTGACTGGGAAGCGTCCTAGCTCGCATGTTCGTCACCGACGTATTCTTCATCATATCCTGTTCTTTCAAACCTGGCCAATAAAATAACCAGTGGCAAGCCAATGAGTACTTTGAATGTACTCGCAAGCAACCCATGTTTTGGTTCAAGGCACAATAATGCATGATATAGGTAATTTTTTGCAGAAAGCTAGTTTTGAGTGCTATAACGTGTTCAACAACTTGCAAAGCATGCATCATGAGAATTTAGGTAACCCTGAGGACTGGTTACAGATATCAACATAAATGGAGTGGGCATCAACCCAACTCAATCATGTCAAGTCCTTTGTCTTGACCCAAGTAGTTCTTCCCACTTATCCAAACACACACACTGGTTTGTAAACATGTGGACGTAGCGCAAGAGCGGTTACCCAACTGTCCTTGATCGTGGACACGGCTATTCGAATAGTTTTACACTCTATAGAGGTTGCACACTTTACCCACAAGATCCGGGGAACTTCCGTGTCAGCCACGACCCGCGGTACCTCAAGTACCCGGGGTAAGAACCCGATCACTATCTTTCCCTAGACGACAATAACATAGAGTCCACTCGATTGGTAGTAACCCCCGTGCCCAACATTTCACATCTTAAAATTGTGGAGCCTCGCTCCCATATTCATCACATACCACAAGCACGGGGTACCAACGATGTGTCCGGTGCCCTGTGAAAACAAGTCATGGCCGCCCTACCAGGCACGACCCCGTCCCGAGAGAGCGCAACAACGACTCTCCCGTCACTAGTAATGCGGGATCCAAGCTAGTATCGGCCTAGGTAATCAATAATGCCCTTTCCCATATAAGGGTAGAGTGGTTGCGCATGTAAGGTTGGAATAACGGTCGCAACTTAGACCAATCCGTTTTGAAAACAACACACACACTTGCCTCGGTACACCACTTCGTCATCAAGTGGTTACCCAACTCATTATCTCCCTCGGGCTTAAGTGGCACCCGACGGGGTTTTCGAAAAGTCTTTTGAAAATACTTTATCTCCATCACCATGCATATTCCCGTCCCTTTTTGCATAGCAACTACTTTAGCATCCTATCTACTCCCACCGGCATAACCCTCATAAGGAGGTAGGGTCATGCACCATGCAAGTATCAACGAGGAAGTAACGATGGCAAACCACCCCATGTGGTCACCTCATCTTCATGTCTCCGATGCAAGCAATAAAAGTGCTATATGACATGCATAAAAAGGATTTCATAGACATGGTCAAAGGGCTGCTTGCCTATTTTAACAAAGCCTTCGAGGTCTTCAAATATCTCTTGTCCAACTCTGAGCATTTTGTCTACTTCGTCAACTATCGTCGAAAGCAACCATAATAAGCAACACAACAGGGAAAAAATAAAAGTGCTCTAAAAATATGAATTTGACTTTTCTAGGATATCTCTGGTTATATGAAAAATAACTAGAGTGGTTTCATTGGGACTGGATCAGTGGATATTTTTGAGTATTTCAATATGATAGGATCAATGGATTTATGGATTTACAAGAAGTGTACAGAAATATATTTTTGAAAAATGGGCAAAGGCACCCATTTAACAAATCATGATTTTAGAAGAATCTAGGAGTAGGTTTCACTGGATTTGGAGTTCAAATGAATTCCCTATAAATTGGCAAAGTTGACAAATATGAAGAAATGGCTCATTATATTGTGTGGCACAGAAAGTATTAATAAATATGTTCATAGCCTAAGTAATAAACTCAGGAGCATCTAGGAATTTGAATCATTGCATTTGGATCAAAGATCTTATCTCTGTGATTTTCTAAAGTTCATCACAGAAATGGAAAATTGGATTTTATTTAATTTGTGTGAGGAAAATTGTCCTGGAAAAATGTGCATGCTGCACCAAAAGGTAGATCATGATTTATGGAGTCACTAGAAATTTGAATCATCAAGTTTGGAGTTATTTTGAATTATTTATGGATTTTACAAATTGTACAGAAAAGAAAAAGGAAAAGGTTTTTACCCAAACGGGACGGATCTGGGCGGCAACCGTGCGCACTTAGCGCGGAATAGCAATTGGGCCGGCCCAGCGGCTCGTCTACGTGGGCGGACGAGTTGACGACGAAGGCGGCTTCACGGCGGTGCGCCTTCGCGCGGGGGAGGCGGATCTGGCCGAAGCCGTTTCCACTTAAACGGTCGGGCCCGCCCACTGGGTCGCTGACGCGCGGGACCCAGCGGCAGGTCGCCTTCAACCTCCCGCGCGGCGCGACGGGAAACAGAGGAGCCGAGGCTGAGCGGCGCCGGCGCTCTCCCCGGCGGCACCGGCCACCTCCGTTGGCGCCCCGCACAGCAGCGTGCTCGGGAGAGCGTGCCGCACCCGCTGAGGTGCGCCACGATCGCAGGGTTGGCCAGACGCGAGCGCATCATCGACCATGGCGGGCGAGGCTGGCAGTGGTGATGGAACTCGATGGAACACGTACGGGGAGGAGAGGGAGAAGCACTGGAGGGGCTCGCGGTGATGGTGGAGGTGCTCTAGTGTGGTCTAGAGGGGAGGAGGCGGAGTGGTGGGTGCGAATTTAGGCGGAGACCGACGGCAAGCCTCCGGTCAAGGTGGCGGATGGAGAGCGCGAGGAGGGGAGTGGGTTGGTCCAGGGGTGCACGGGAGGGAGAGAGAGCCAAAGGAGTAGAGAGGGGGCTCGGGGGTGGCCTTAAGTAGCCGACCGTGGCTCACCGTGGACGCGGCGCACGGGTGGCCGCGGCAACGGCTCGGGAGGCCAGGAGAGAGGGCGAGGGGCTGTCTACGGTGATCGTGGGAGTTGAGTGGGGCGCCAGGAAGAGAGAGACAGAGAGAGAGAGTGGGGCAAGCTGCACGCGGCCACAGGAGCTGCGCGAGCATTTGCCGAGCCGGGTGGCTCTGGGCACGCGCCGCAGGAGGTGAGAGAGAGGGAGAGACGAGGACGCAGAGACTGGCGTGAGGGGGAGGCTCGAGGCGGTCGGTGGACGCGGTGTCAACGCTTGAGTGCTCTGCCACGCGCTCCAAAGCATGCCAATGGCCGGCATCCGTGGCTTTTTGCGCGCACCCGCGCGTCCACTTGCGTCTGGCAGCTGCAGGGGGTATGGGCAAAAGCTGAGGAGAGCCTTGGATGCTCTGGAATGTCAAGGCGGGAGAGAGAGAGTCTGAGAGAGAGGGAGAATGCTGCTGCCCAGAGAAGAAAAATGGGGTTCTACCCCCCTTAATCATGGCTCCTCAGGCACCGAAAGATGCAGGAGGTAGAGGAGGACCAGATGAGGCTGTGGAAAAAAGTTGAGCTCATGGAGATTAGTGGAAATGGACAAAACATGCATTTTAAATTTCTGGCAGAAGGTGTTTGATGTAGGTTTGGGAAAGCAAATGGACTTCCCTTGTCACGAGGCTTGACAGGGTCAAATGGCCTGAGAAAATAAGAGGTTCCACCAAGATTGTGTTCATTTGGGCAAAGTTGCCAATGCAACTTTTGTAAACCCTACAAATCAACAGAAATGGACTTTCCAAGATTTAGTCATGCAAATCTATTCTCCTTGATGCACCACTTAGTGCAGTGTCATCATTTGAGGTTCTGAACATGTCCACAAAAGTTGAGATCAAAAGGAGAAAGTTGCCAATGTAAAGTTGTTCAAATTTGGTTCTGGACGGAGAGGGTTTTGGGGCACTTTGATCAAGATAATATTCTCTCCAACTTGTGCCATTTGGTATAGATGAATAATTAGACCATTTGAGCATGTGCACCAAGTTTTAGAACATTTGGACATGTTTGGCAATGTAAAGTTGCTCAAACTTCAAAATGGACAGAAATGGTTTTGAGGGGATTTCATGGGGTTGTACTATTATCCATGACATGAGACATGGCAAGATAATCAAACATGTCATATGTGACATGCAAGAATTTTCTTGGAATTTTTGGGGAATATTTCCTTTGTAAATGTTTCAAATGCTTGAAATATCCAGAAAGGGTTTTTGAGGGATTTGACCAATATTTTGAACATGACCATGTGTTGAAACTCTTATATATGGACAATCTATGTCCACTGAGTTTCCTTAGGTTTTTCCCAAATATTTTTAAAGCATTAAAATAATTTTAACCTATTAAAGACCATTTCTGGCCTAAAGAAAAAGCCTTTAAATAAAATAGGAAAATAACTTTTAAAATTATATTTTTGTGGTTTTTGGTAGTCCTATACCTAATATGAGTCAAACATACTCTTTGAAAGATTTTTCATACCCCAAATCAAGTACTTGCAGTGCAAACCTCAATTCAGGGGTTTTTGGAAAACTAAATTTAGAAAACACTTTTTGGCCAAATTATTTTTTTAAGAAAATTCTATAATGTACTATACACATGGCATGATCATTGGTTCAAGAGTTTGGAGCAAGGATTTGAAGTATAGGAGTTGGAGGATTTATCTGATTTGCAAACAACAGACAAAATCCAATCAAGGCAAGATTCATAATACTCAAAAGTTTTTGTCAAACCACATTTTATCATGATATTTAGCTTAAGTGTAGTGGCATTAAAATCAGGGTGTGACAAGGGCACTCGCGACCGCCCCCTGGCCGCGGGTGACCTGCGCGGCGTCAAGCAACAGCCAGGAGAGACCTTTCAGAAGTACATCCAGCGCTTCAACAATGTTCGTCTCAAGATCCCGAAGGTGACGGACGAGGCCATCATCTCCATGTTTTTCGATGGCGTCCGCGACGTCAAGATGAAGGAGGAGCTCGCCATCCATGAGGAGCTATGCACGGCTTTGGAGCTGTTCAACCTGGCGACCAAGTGCGCAAGGGCTGAGGAGGGGCGCCTTTCCCTCCTCAAGCTCCCATCTACCGACCCAAAAGAGAAGAAAGCCAAGGCCTAGGACGTGAAGCGCCAGGGAGTAGCCGTGCTCACGGCGGAGCCAGACACGAAGCACGGCCGGGACCATCCCGAGTCCTGCAAGAGGAGCCGACCATTCTGCACCTTCCACAACGTACACAGCCACAACAACAAGGACTGTCAAGAGCTCAGGGCCATTCGAGATGGATGCCTCGGCCGATGCCCCGAGCGCAACGACCGGGGCTACGGCCGAGGAGGAGGACGAGGCGGAGGATGCTGGGACGATCGCGGCCCTCGCCAGGAGTGGCACGATCGGCCTTGATTGGACCGCTGGCAGGACCAACCTCGTGAGGGTGCATGGAGGGACCAGCCTCGCGAGGACCGCCCTCAGGGCAATGCTGGACTTCCTCTGCTGCCGCCACCGCCAAGAAGGAACGACAACCACCATCAGGACGAGGGGGCTGGGGGCTTCCAGGAACCGCGTGCCATCACCTGCATCTTGGGCGGAGCTCAAGCCCCAGCTTCTCAACGCATCTTCAAGCAGTTTGCTCGCGAGGTGAATGCATCCCTTCCCAGCCTCAAGGCCATGCGCCCGCTTAGGTGGTCCAAGTGCGCCATCACCTTTAGCTCGGCGGACCAGCTCAAGTGCGTGGCCACTGCTGGCGCCCTCCCGATGCTCTGCTCACCCGTCATCAGCAACGTACAAGTCACTAAGACCCTCATCGACGGCGGCGCAGGGCTTAATGTCATGTCCGTCGAGACGTTCAACAGCCTCTAAGTGCCATATGATCAGCTTCAGCCTACCAAGCCCTTCTCAGGAGTGACCGACGGCTCCACCACCCCGATAGGGCAGGTCCGCCTCCCTGTCACCTTCGGACAGCGCGACAACTACCGCACCGAGCTCATCGACTTCGACGTTGCTCACATCCGTCTGCCGTAGAATTCCATCCTCGGGTATCCGGCCCTGGCCAAGTTCATGGCGGTGACCCACCACGGCTACAACGTCCTCAAGATGCCAGGAAGCAGCGGGATCGTCACCGTCCCCTGCGAAGAAAGAGATGCGTTGTGCTCCCTCAAGCGCGCCTTCCAAGCCGCAGCAATCGAAGACCCCAACAAAAATGCAGCGCAGTACCCTCCTGAGGCCGTCCCCAAGAAGAAGAAGGAGCTACTCCACACAGGGCCTCAGGAGAGCGGCGTCTCTGGCGGTGCAACATCAGGATCAGCACCCGCGCCTGGGGCGCCTCCCTCCCTCACATAGAAAGGCGCGCCCGGTGCCCTCCATGGGCAGGTCTCGAGGGCTCTCTTCTGGAGGGCCTCGGACCTAGACAACATCACGAGGGAGGCGCTCGAGCACCACATGGGGGCATTCTTTGCGGCACGTTTCCCTCACGAGAACATCGGGCGAGGAGCGCCCGACACTAAGGAGTTCGTCACCAAGGTCACTCAGGAGCTGCAGGATGCAAGAGCCATGCGCGGCGACCGCCGCCCACCTGGCGTGGCTCCCCATCCAGGAGAGGATGGCGGGATACGCATCTCCATTGACATCCCAGGGCTCATCAGGGCCGCATCTCAGGAGCTCTTCTGGCCTTCGCGCGTGGGACATTGAGAGGGCCCACCTCACAGCTATGTTCGCATGCCATTCGGCCTGCCGAGCGTGACATCCGCCTTCTAGCGCAACCTGCGGAGCATCCTGGCGGCTCAGGAGGCCAGGCATCACACAATCCTGAGAGAGATGGAGACGTTCCTCGAGGGGCCGCCTGGATCCCCAGAGCATCCCGAGGCTCAGGGCCCTGGTGGCTCGTGAGGAGCAACTCCTTCGCCATGCATCTTCAGCTACCCCAACACCCCTTCGACAACGGAACCAGGTGACATTTTCCAAGTTTATTTAGCTGGGAGCGCCCCCCAGGCTGCAGCATTCCCAGGCAGCGTGGGCCTGTCCCTGCGGCATGTATCCTTTTACGTCTTTAGCTTACTCTGCTGGGGGCGCCCCTCGGGATGCATCATCCCAAGCCGCTTGGGTCCAACCCAGTGGCGTGTATCGTTCTTGCATTTACCTGAGCTAGTTTGCTTTTCATGCATAATCTATCTATGGTTACCACCTGCTTAATTGTCACCTACCATGGGAGCTACGCACGCAGGCACGGTGCTTGTGCTCGTGTCTGTCTCTGCAACGTCGACAAATCTGAGTGGTCGAGCTCTGGCTCACGGCACGCCCCGCGCACGTCACCTCACTAGGCCCTCAGTGCCTTCATCTTTTTGCAGAGCAACCTGTGGCAGACCAGCAATCATCGCGGCGATCTATGTCCCTCCTTGTGCTAACATGCACGAACCTCCCAAGGGCGACAGCGGGCGGTACCACGGGCTCCTTCTTCTCCCATGCGATTCGCTTGCGCGTTAAAAGGGGGGCTCCTGAGCATCGCGACTCAGGAGCTCTTACTGGTTCTCCAGCCCTCACTCCCTGGCCTTGACCATGGCATCGCGACCTGTCATACCAGCGGCGGCTGAGATCACTCGAGGGCCGGGACCTGAGGATGCAGAGCACACAGAAGAGCGTGGGGAAGAGGGGGAGGCTCGCACATGCCTAACCTAGCTACCCTAAAGTAGTCGGCGCACAAGTCTGGCGCGACACAAGGAACCAGATCAGGAATGCCAAGATAAGTCTCGTGCCTGGATCGACCCAGCGCTACAGCATCGGATCCTCACCTGTGGCAGCCTTGTTACGGCAACGTCGCCACCCTTTCCTGCCTCTCGGTGGCTGCTTGAGCGCTAAAGGGGACCTCCTGAGCATCGCGCCTCAGGAGCTCTTACTGGACCTTGGTTCGCTCACCTCCTAGCCTTGACCACGGCATCACGACCTGGCATACCAGCGACGACTGCAGCCTTCCTGGGGACCGGGACCTATCGGCGTAGAGCACCAAGTTGCCACGGGGTTGGAAAGGGGAGACCGAGCCGAAACAAGATATGCGCTCGCAATTTTCCATAATAGGGATAATATGAACAGAAGACATTACAGATCCTTTACACGCCCCCACGGGGTCCATTCCGATTCCTCGCAGGGAACAAAAAGAAGGGAGTTCCTAGGAGCTCTATCTACACACGCCAGGGCAGCCGATGCCATCATCAACGTTGGGCCACGAGAGGCCGATGCCAACCCCATCCAGATCAGTGATGGTAGCGACCGGACACTGCGGCCTTGCTCCAGGCCCGGCGAGAGCTCGGGGGCACGTAGCTGTCGTCGCTCGTCTCGGGGGTCTCTTAGGGCTCCGGAGAGCTGGACTCCCAAGCGCCACCGCTGCTGCTGGAAGAGCCGCTCGCGAGGCCACCGGCAAGCTCGGCGCTGGCCGCTACGCCATCTTGACGACCCTCTCCAGGGCAGCACTCCAAGCGGCGGCCTTCTGCGTCGAAGACCTTGAAGAACATCGTGGAGACGCCATCGTACTTGAAGTGGATGGCGAGGGCGCCTTCCGCGCGACAAACCCGGGCGACCTCGCCCCAGCCGCGAGTCATGAAGATCTTGCCCAGGGAAATGGCTTCCACCTCCGCTCCAGTCGCCGGGGCGTCATAGTCGGCATGCTGCAGCCAAAGCTCAAGGGGGCCCCTCGGCGGCATCTCGGCGGAGAAGAACTGCAGGAAGCTCATGCCACTCACCACAAAGCATTAAATGACAACAAAAGCATGCCAACAGTAAGAAGACATGTTCATGAAGCTGAACGTGGCAAGAGCAAGTTCATAGGATGCATGGATCACTAGCAAAACACATGGCAAGAATGAATCTCATGTTAACAATCTGCCAAGAATAAAATATAGCAAAAGTAGAGCATCGTAACGACAACCTAGAGCACTCCATAATTGCAACCAGAGGCATGAATGGATAGAGCATAACCACATGTTAAAAAACATCCTGACTGAACTACCTCAAAATATGAATGTATCTCATGGTAGCAACAAGTTTACATGGCATCAAAATAACATCAGGAAAAGGACTTCTGCAAAATCCCAAGTGCCTGAAAACAGTAATATCATGGAGCCTAATTTGCATGCTTGTGCTAGTCACCTCATAGCTCATAAAAATAGAAGACTTGCACCACTTGAAATATGGTATGTTGGAGCTCAAAACACATGTAGAGATCACGCTTATAGGATGCACACACAAAATACAACAAAAATGACAAATCACCAAGTTCTGTTAAGAACCAGCAGTTAACATCATATAGCACTCTTGCATCGAGGATAATGGCGTCAATATGGACAGTAACATGCACGCAAATGCCACTAACATGAAGAGCATCATGAGACGAACATTTTGATATATCATATGCATGAATCGGAGCTACGGTCACCAAGATATGACATGTCAAAGAGGGCATAAAAATGTGACAGATTTGGGACTTGGAAGAAATTTACCACGCGAGATCTAGGGTTGACCTCGCGGCACGCGAACCGAGGTCGCTGGAAAAACTCGCCGGCGTCGGAGGCGGTCGCCGGAGAAGGACGAGGGCAGCCGGATCCGGGCGCAGGGCGCCGGATCTGGCCGGAGGAGGTCGGGGACGCGACCTCGGGCGGCGGGGCACGGCGCCGGGCGGGGCCGAGCTCCGGCGCGCCGGCGTCGGGCGGACGCGGCGAGCCGGTGTGGCGGCGAACTCCGGTGCAAGGCGGCGGGACGAGCGGGCGGTGGCGGGCGGACGCGCGGGCCAGGGAGGGCCCGCTGGCGGACGCGGCGGCGATTCGCGGCTCGACACGTGGTGACGGAGGAGGTGCGGACACGTCCGTCGGTGGGGAAGTTGTGTCGGGCGGAGAGGGGAAATTGCTAGGGTTTCATCTGCGGAAATTTCAAGGGGTGACCCATATATATAGGTAGGGGGAGCTAGGAGTGTCCAAATGGGGTGCGGTTTTCGCCCACACGATCGTGATCCAACGACGAAGAGCATGGAGGGGTTTTAGATGGATTATTGGGCTGTTTTGGAGGGGTGTTGGGCTGCAACACAAAAGAGGCTTTTACGGTTACCCGGTTAACCGTTGGGGCATCGAACGACCTCCAAATGGAACGAAATTTGACAGGCGGTCTACCGGTGATGTACCAAGGCCACTTGATAAATCTCGGCCCATTCCGAGAATGTTTTTCTCCCGCTCACAAAACAAGACAAGAGGGGTGCGCCGGGTGCATGTGGGAGTGTCGGATTGCGAAACGGACAACGGGGAACATGCTCGGATGCATGAGACAAACACGAATGCAGATGAGATGCACACGATAACATGAGATGAAATGCATGGCATGAACAAAATCCAAAATGTAAGACAAAACCCAACCATGAAGGAGATATCATATCACATAGCCGGAAATGGCAAGAGTTGGAGTGTCAAATATGGAAAGTTACATACGGGGTGTTACACGGACCTGACCTATCGGGGTGGTGGAGCCGTCGGTCACTCCTGAGAAAGGCTTGGTAGGATGTAGCTGATCGTATGGCACTTGGAGGATGTCGAATGTCTCTACGGATAGGACATTGAACCGTGCGCCACTGTCGATGATGGTCTTGGTGACTTGAACGTTGCTCATGATGGGTGAGCAGAGCATCGGGAGGGCGCCGGCGGTTGCCGCGCACTTGAGCTGGTCTGACGAGCTGAAGGTGATGGTGCACTTGGACCACCTGAGCGGGCGCGTGGCCTCGATCCTGGGAAGGTCCGCGTTCACCTCGCGAGCAAACTGCTTGAAGATACGCTGAGATGCTAGGGCTTGAGCGCCACCCAAGATACAGGCAATGGCGCGTGGCTCCTGGAAGCCTCCAGCCTCCTCGCCAGCGGACCTCATGAGGCCGGACGCGCCACTCCTGGCGGGGGCCGCAGTCATCCCAGTGTCCTCCACTTCATCCTCCTGCTCGGTCGTAGCCTCGGTCCTAGTGCTCGGGTCATTGACCGAAGCGCCCATCTCGGATGTCCCTGAGCTCCTGACAATCGCTAGTGCTGAGGCTGTGAACGTTGTGGAAGGCGCGGAATGGGCGCTTGGCCTTGGATGATTCGGGGTGGTCGCGGCCCCACTTCATCTCTGGCTCCGCCGCGAGCATGACAGCCCCCTTGCGCTTCACGTCCTTGATCTTGGCCTTCTTGTCCTCCTGGTCAGCAGCTGTGAGCTCGAGGAGGGAAAGGCGCCCTTCCGCAGCGCTTGTGCACTTGGTTGCCATATTGAACATCTCTAGGGCCGTGCATAGTTCCTCATGGATGGCGAGCTCCCCCTTCATCTTGACGTCGCGGACGCCATCAGAGAACACGGAGATGATGGCCTCGTCCGTCACCTTGGGGATCTTGAGGCAGACGATGTTGAAGCGCTGGATGTACTTCTGCAAGGTTTCCCCTGGCTGCTGCCTGATGTGCCGCAAGTCGCCTGCGGCCGGCGGGCGGTCGCGAGTGCCCTGGAAGTTGGCCACGAGCGCGCGCCATCCTTGAGGGCCATGGGGAACCAGTTCGCCATGACTTTCTCGTTGCCGTTGGCCGCCTCGATGCTCAGCTCGTAGAGCTGCAGGAACTCAGCAGGGTCGGGGGTGCCGTTGTAGCACAGACGTTGGTCGGGCTTGAACTTGCCGGGCCAGACGACGCTACGCAGGTTGGGAGTGAAGGCACGGCAGCCTGCTGTGGTCACCGAAGCCCATCGCGGAGGCGGAGCCTGATCCTGATATCCACGTGTCGCCGCCGCAGGCGACACGCGGTCTTGACGTAGTGGTGCTGGGAGCGCAGGAGCGTTTTGTTGTGGCCTCGGGACTTCTTGGCAGCTTCCTTCTTCGTGCGCGGGCACCCGGCGTGGCGGGTCACACCGCGGGACCGCACACCTGGTGCGAGGGCGCCGTCTTGATGCGGGGGTGGTGGAGGTTCTCCGTGAGCTATGTCGCCCGCAGTTGGAGGTGGGCAAGGCAGTGAGAGAGACGGTGCGGGAGAGCCCCCAGCAGCGTTGACGAGCTCGGTGATGCGGTCCAGCCAGTCGTCGTATAGGTCGTCGACCGGGTGGTAACGTAGGAGCTCGCGTGCCATGAGCTGCGCGGCCTGCGCGTCTGTGGGTGCACGACGAGCGTGGGATGACAACCCGGCCGGAGTCAACGACCGGGTGGCGGTGCGTCCGTCCCGACGCACGGAGGGGTGCAGCGATGAAGCTTGCTGCTCGTTCCCGGCCGTGTCGGTGGCAGCGTTGGCAGCAGGCGAGGGAGAACGGCGAGGAGGTCCGCCAACTGGCGCCATCTGAGCGACGCGAGTGGCAAGGGCGGCCCGGCGCTCAGCACGGGCTCGGCGAGCGTCAGCCATAGATGCGGTGGAGCAGCGGTGCATCGACCGACGGAGGAAAGGCTTCAGCGCACCCCTACCTGGCACGCCAAATGTCGGATTACGGGTTCCAGCAAACCCTTGAGGTTCGAACTTTGGGGTGCGCATGAAGATCTCTCTCTCTCTCTCTCTCTTCCTAGCTCGCTCTCACAACGATCTGAAGGCCTAGGTGGCCGAATCCAAGGAACAAGAGACATGAGATTTTATACTGGTTTGGGCCACCGTTGTGGTGTAATACCCTACTCCAGTGTGGTGTGGTGGATTGCCTCGTGGGCTAAGGATGAACTTGTACAGTGGATGAACAGCCTCCTGAGGGGAGGTGTTCTTGAGATCGATGAGCTGGTGAGATGGCCTTGGTGGAGTGGACCCAATCCAAGATGAGCCGATCCTGACTACGGTGGTGGCTAGTCCTATTTATAGAGGCCCTGGTCCTCTTCCCAAATGTTAGGTGGGAAGTGATCCCACAACGGCCAATTTTGAAGGGAGACAACTAGTACAAGCTATCCTGACAAAAGGTGGTCTTCGCCTGCCAAGGCTCTGGTGGTGATCCAGTCGTCGGTTCCGCGGTGACCTCCATCCTACCGTCCTGCTAGTCTTGCTCTTGTTGCACCGATATGGAAACCTTTGCCTAATGCCTCGGGACTCCTCGCTTGAGTCTGCCCCTTTAGCACCAAAGAGGAAATTGGTACTCTGCGCCCGCTGGGGGCCGCCTGGCCTTGGTCATCGTTGCTCATGTCACGTGAACCTCGTGAGCTGCCCTTTGCATAGATATCTCTGCTCCTCGGGATCTAGCCTAGCGAGGCCGCCCCTGAGGAGGTCTTGGTGTCATCCGCCTTGCGAGGCTTGGCCCCTCATGAGGGTCTTGAGTGGTTGCTGCTGAAGCTGGGCCGTACCAGGCCATTGGTGGAGCCATGCCCTGGGCTGCAGGCAGGCAAGTCTGGGTACCCCCATTCCCAGGACGCCGACAAGGGCCCGGTCATCTTGAATTGGTGGAAGAGGATGGTGGCCGCCCGTTGATGGAGCAGCCCCCCCTCCTCGCCCCGCCTATAAAAAGAGGGGTGGAGGAGGGCGGAGTCATTCAACCCCGCATCCTTCATCCTCTGTCTCCTACTTCTGCTGGTCATGATGTAGAGAAGAGCCTGGGCCCAGCCCCCGGGCTCTTGGTTGGATCCAATGTCGTCACACGCTTGCACTGATGCTCGGGGAGTGAGCCTGGTCCTTGCTGTGGCGAACTTCTTAGTTTCTTAGAAGCTCGGCCGGGAGGCAGAACTAGAGGTCATTGGTAATCCCATTACTGCTCCTCCCGGAGGTCTTGGGGCTGATGTCGACGGGAGGTGCGCCTTCCTGCCCACCATGGAGGGGAGCGGCGCGCCTCCAGCCCCCTGGCCGTCTTGGATGCTTGTTGTTCCTCCGCTGGAGGTGCTGGACTAGAGTCTTGGCGCTTTCCAGGAGCAGTGGTGGTGAGGAGAAAGCGACTTGGAAGACAGAGAAGGCGGGTGGCAGGGGGTTAGGTCGGAGTACGATGGCGTGGATGCCTTCACCTCCGACCAGCGACCTGCCGCCTCGTCTTTTCGATCACCCCTCCCTTCCTGGCACCATCATCACCAGCCACCTAGGGTGATAGCCGGGGAGGGATCTTCTGTTGGCGCCTTCGCCTCCCCTCCAGCAGTCCTCCGGCTGAACTTTGGTGGATGACTCCACCGGCGCTCAAGCCAGGGCTTCTTGCTGGCTTTGGAGGTGGCGACCAGAGGGCGCCGCCCCGTCCTCCGCACTCCTCCTTCATAGCCTCGCCCCTCCCGGTCTTGTCAGGCCGCGCCAAACGGGTCCTGATGGGACCGGGGTGGGCTCCTGCTTGGGTGCTCCTTTTCATGTCTTTTCCTCCTTCTGCCGTAGTGCCTGAAGGAGGGAAAGCGAAAAGAGGGGATTACGGGGCACTTAACTTTTTCAATCTTAAACCTGTAGGCAATCGCCAAATTTTAATTCAAATAATGTAATCTCTTGAGTCCATGTTTGTGTTCAGTAATGCTTGTACTTGTATTAGCATATGAATTAAAAAATGAACCTTGTCGGGAACTCGTGCATGTGTATGTCCATGTAGAGGTGAGATGCCTCTTTAATGTAAATGATCGAGTTTTCCCTGGTAGGCTATCCTGCCGGTGCCCTCTTTGTCTGCAGGAGAGTTGCTTCTGCTGGGGAACAAACAGAGGGGCCAACCTCCCGCCAACTTCTTTTTTCCAAAGGCTACTGCGACCATTCTGACCGAAGCAACGTTCAAGTTATTGATGGGAGCACCCAAGTCTCAAAAGAGTGGTGAGGCTTTCTCCTACTCAAGTTGTAGCTTACAGAACACTAACGGACAGGAGGTAAAACTTATCTGGTTGGCTTGCCGGGGGTCGCAGTGTCGGGCAATCTTCTCAACTCCTTGCCGAAGCCAAGTTCACGGCAGGAACCTGCAGCTTCATGCAGATGAGAATGAATGCAAGATGCGATTGTCGGATTTCGGGTTCCGGCAAAACCCGCAAGGTTTGAACACTGGGGTGCGCACGAAGATCTGCCCCTACCAAATCACGCCGTCAGCCTCACCGAGATCTCTAGGCTTAGCTCGACGAACTCGCAACACAAGAGACACAAGATTTATACTGGTTCGGGCCACCGTTGTGGTGCAATACCCTACTCTAGTGTGGTGTGGTGGATTGCCTCTCGGGCTAAGGATGAACAGTACAAGGGGAAGAACAACCTCCTGAGGTGAGGTGTTCTTGTGCTTGGTGGGTGTGAGGATGAACTGAATGAGTTCGAGACGATTTGAGGCTCAGTTGCCTCCTACTATGGTGGCTAGCCCTATTTATAGAGGCCCTGGTCCTCTTCCCAAATATTGAGCGGGAAGGGATGCCACAACGGCCAATTTGAAAGGGGACAGCGAGTACAAGCTATCCTGACTAAAGGTGGTCTTCGCCTGCCAAAGGCTCTGGCGGTGATGCCGGCTTGGGCTCCACGACGACCTCTATCTTGCCGTCCTACTGGTCTTGGTCTCGTTGCACCGATATGGAAACCTTTGCTTGACGCCTCGGTACTCCTCGCCTGCGCTTGCCTCCTTAGCACCAAAGAGGAAGCAAGGACACTGTGCGCGCTAGCACCTGCTTGGCATTGGTCGTCATGGCTCATGTCATGAGAACCTCGCGAGGCTTGCCTTGCCTTGATCTCTCCGCCCCTCGCGAGCCAGCCTGGTGAGGCCGCTCCTAAGGAGGTCTTGTGTCGTCCGCCTCGCGAGGCTTGGCCCCTCGCGAGGGTCTCGAATCCTTGTTGGTGAAGATGGGCCGTATAGGCCCGCTCGCAGAGCTACGCCGTGGGCCGCAGGCGGGCAAGTCTGGGGACCCCCATTCTCGGAACGCCGACAGTAGCCCCCGGGCCCAAGGCGCGCTCGGACTTGGCTTCGAGGCGAAGCCAAAGGGCAAGTGCAGAGAGCCGCGGTCCCCAACAGCCTGCGGCCTTGGTCGACGCGTGGTGGTTGATTGGACATGGGCGTCTCCGCTTCCCCACGCTGGCTCGGCAACTGCCCGACTGTCAAAAGGCTGGCATAGACAGCGCTTGCCTTCATTGCTTCCTTTCGCCTTGCTCCAGATCCCCTTTCTTGCTCCCTGGTTCCGAAATCTCCAGATCTGCTCCCATCCCCTTCCGCATCAACGACCAATGGCGCCCCGGAAGGTCAAGCCTGCCTCGTCGCCGGCTTGGTACGAGCCAGCTCTCGATGCGCCCATCGTCTCGGAGAAGAGCCTCGCTGCCACGCGCTTGCTGACGGCGGGGGAAAGCAACGAGAGGGGGAAGACTGAGCTCCAGGCCAGCTCTGCCGTGCCAGAGCCCGAGGGAAGCAACTTCTTCCCCTTCTTCATGAGCAGCATCATTGTGGGGCTGGTTCCCCCTTCTCTGACTTCTTCTATGAGGTCCTTGGCCACTACGGGCTGCAGGCGCTGCATCTTCATCCCAACTCTAATCTTATCTTCTCGATCTTCGCCTTCTACTGCGAGGCGTATCTCGGTGTGATGCCGTCCGTGGCTCTGCTGCGCCACTTCTTCTTCCTCCGCATCAACGAGGGTCGTACCTCCGGGTGCGCCAACTTCATCGCGGCCGGCAAGGCCAACTCGATCTCGAAGGCTGGGAAGAAGGCCGACGGCTTCAGGAGCAAGTGGGTCATGATGGACGCCAAGTGCGTCCACCCACGCTTGGTGTTGCCAACAAAGATGCCCCAGTCCGACAAGGGGTGGTCTTGCGCGAAGCTCACTGATGAGCGGGCGACATTGGTTCTGGAGTAGATGCATGCCGACCTGAAGCCGGGTAACGCGAAGGCGGCAAAGGTGATAAGGGCCATGCTCCTGAGGGAATTCCTGATGATGCGCGTGGCCCTGCTTCAGGCGCGTATGCGCCCCTTGTGGAGGCTTGGGGACGAAGAGGACAAGGTTCGATTGAGCCCGAAAGCCTTGCCTGATGGTGAGCTGGATGCGGCTCTCTGCCTCCTGGTCGAGGACGACCAGGAGTATCCGCCGAGTGTCTTCATTCCCTTGTTCCGCTGGAAGGATGGGGCGCAGGTCGTGGCTGCCAGGCCGACCTTTGACGGGCGCGGGCTGGTGCTGCCGGCGCCCACCGGGGCCCCTATGGCGCCGATGCTGGTGGACCTGTCTTCTGATGAGTCCCGCGGGGAGGAAGAGGAGGGGGACGTGGAGCACGACCCGGAGGTGACCCCTGAAGGGATGGGGTAGACCTCCCCCTTGAGCAAATCTGACATCCTCCGCACCCTGCCAGATGACGACAAGGCCGGTGCCCGCCTGGAAAAGGGGGAGCCGTCCGTGATCCCGACGAAGAGCAGGTCGGCGCTGGTCTCCCGAGATGCTGCTCCTGCTTCGACGCCTCCTGGGGCTGCCTCTGGCCCCTCCGTTGCCCCGTCTTCTACTCCTGGAGCCCGTGCGCCCGCACCTCAAGCTTCGAGGCTCTCAGGCTTCAAGCTCAGCAAGCGGAGGGTGGACTATGCCGCGGTGGACCAGTAAGTTCTCGTGCTTTGCCTTGTTCTTGCTTATGTTGCTGCTTCTTTATGTTCATCGTTGGTTGGTTAGGCCGCCGCCTGCGGCGAAGAAGAGGAAGGTGTATGAAGCGACCCCGCCCAAGGCTGAACCATCTGCAGCTGCCGCACCCCCCTCCGTGAAGAAAGGAAGCGACGACACTCGCACCTCCCCGGCCCGGTCCTCCTCGCGAGGCCTGGAGGAGCATCCTCGTGGGGAGTCTGCCCCCGTGGCCCCGCTGGCTCCGGAGGCATTGGTGTCCGGCCCAGCCGCTGGGTCCCCAAAGCTCAGGAGCCCCCGGTCTCCCAGGCCCTGGTGACAACGTCGTCTCCTCCTCCTGCTGCGCCACTACTTCCAGGTCCTTCTGCCTCCCCTGATGTCTTGGAGCGTGCTCTTCTTGAGATGACCCAGCTGCGAGAGGATCTTCAAGGCCCCGACCGCCACCTGGCGGCCGGTCGCCTGGAGCTGGTCTCCGGCTGGCTTTATTCTGACACGTCTGTTCGAGCGACGCTGAGCCAGGCCGCGGTGATCTCTGAGAAGGAGAAGCAGGCTGGCGCCGAAGCCGCGGCTGCTCGCGAAGTCATGCTGAAGGATGCCGAGACCGCCCAGGATCGCTGCCGGGCGCTGGAGGCCGAGCTGAAGAATCTGCGCGATCTGCGCGCAGAAAAAGCTCATGGCCGCCAGGCGGAGGAAGAGAAGATGAAGGCCCGGGAGGATGCCTGTCGGATCTCGGGTTTCGGCAAAAACCCTTAAGGTTCGAACTCTGGGGTGCGCGTGAACATCTCCCCCTCGCAGATCACGCCCTCTCGCACTTCGCGATTCCTAGGCGAGCTCGACGAACTCGCATCACAAGGGACACAAGATTTATACTGGTTTGCGCCACCGTCGTGCTACAATACCCTACTCCAGTGTATGGTGGTGGATTGCCTCTTGGGCTGAGGATGAACGGTACAAGGGGAAGAACAGCCTCCTGAGTAGGGGTGTTCTTTTGCTTGGTGAACTTGTGTGGGTGAGGATGATCTGAATCTATTTCCTCCTATGGTGGTGGCTAGTCCTATTTATAGAGGCCCTAGTCCTCTTCCCAATTGAGCGGGAAGGGACCCCACAACGGCCAATTTCAAAGGGGACACTAGTACAGCTTATCCTGACAAAAGTAGTCTTCGGCTGCAAAAGGCTCTGGTGGTGACACCGTCTTGGGCTCCACGGTGACCTCCGTCCTGCCGTCCTGCTGGTCTTGGTCTCATTGCACCGATGTGGAAACCTTTGCCTGACGCCTCGGTACTCCTCGCCTGCGCTTGCCCCCTTAGCACCAAAGAGGAAGCAAGGACACTGTACGCGCTGGCACCCGCCTGGTCTCGTTCGTCATGGCTCACGTCACTGGAACCTCATGAGGTTTACCTTGCCTTGATCTCTCTGCCCCTCACGAGCCAGCCTGGTGAGGCCGCTCCCGAGGAGGTCTTGTGTCGTCCGCCTCGCGAGGCTTGGCCCCTCGCGAGGGTCTTGAAAGCTTGTTGGTGAAGATGGACCATACAGGCCCGTACGCAGAGCCACGCCATGGGCCGCAGGCAGGCAAGTCTGGGGACCCACATTCCCAGAACGCCGACAGTAGCCCCCGGGCCCAAGGCGCGCTCGGACTTGGCTTTGAGGCGAAGTCAAAGGGCAAGTGCGGAGCGCCGTGGGCCCCAATAGCATGCGGCCTTGGTCGACACGTGGCGGCTGATTGGACATGGGCATCTCCACTTCCCCACGCTGCCTTGATACCCGCCTGGCTAGGTGGCCACCACAGTCTACACGATGTCCTTCCCCTTGTTTCGATGCGCTCCCCCAAATCTTCTGCTTCCCCGAAGCTCGCCTCCTTCCCCCAATCCGATCTGAGCTCATCTCTCCCATCGCCATGGCGCCGGATCAGATGGATAAAGGGAAGGAGCCCCTGTGCTCCGCCGAACTACATCCGGCTATTGAGCCCGCCGTTGGCAGGTCGCTGGTGCTCAACCATGAAATCATGGACAAGGTGCGCCCCATGCTCGCCTCCAGCTTCAATGAGTGGGGGGAAACGGTGGCCTGGCCTGCATCTCGAGCTCGCATCGATAGGACGGCCACCGAGGTCCCATTCTTCATCGACGCCCTCTGGGCCGGCCTGGTTCCTCCTTTTTCTGCCTTCTTCAACGCAGTGCTTGCCCATTACCATATCCACATGCTCCACCTTGATCCTCAATCCGTGACCCTTCTCGCCGTCTTCGCCTTTGTTTGTGAGGCCATGGTAGGCATTTCTCCATCCGTGGCACTTCTCCGCCACTTCTTCTCGTTGCACCTGACCGATCCCCGACAGACCTCGGGATGCCTGAGCTTCCAGGCCGTGGCGGCGATGGTCGGCACGGCGATTGACTTTGAGCTTCCGCCATCCACGAGCGATTTTTGGACGCAGTGGGTATTTGTTGATGTCAGAGTGTTGAGCCTCCTGCTCTCTTCTCCGTCGGCGCCGACCATTACCAACTCCGGATGGTGCCACCAGAGGCTCGTCGATCCTTGCCTTGTCCCCGTCTGGCTCAGGTTGAAGAGGCTAAAGGACCGCGGCATGACTGCGCCTATGGTGGTACGGGAATTCGTCCGGTGCCGAGTCGCTCCACTTCAGTGACACTCTTGACCGATGTGGGCCTTGCTCAGCAGCAACAACCACATGAGACTTCAGGAATCCGGGCTCCCCCTTGAGGCGCGGTGAACGGTGCTCAAGGTCCTGACAGGCGTCCCGTTGCCTGACGACTTGCCAGGGAAGAGTTGTCTTCTGTACCGCTACTTGAACAAGGTGCAATTCGTGGAGCACATGCCCTCCTTCGATGAGTGCGGGCTGCGTCCAGTCGACCTTGCGGGGGCCCATGAGAACCCCATCATCGTGGTCCCTCTCCTTGCCACCAGCCCCGATCTTGCCCCAAGAGTGGACGCTGGGGGGCAAGCACTGTCGGAGGCCGGGGGCGCTGGTGCAGATGCGTCGATGCTGCCTGAGGCTTCCGAGGAGTCATCCTCGGGAACCCGTGATTCCCATGCCGGGGCGGCAGCTGAACGGGCGACGCAGCCCGCTGCTCCTGAGGTCGGAGCTCCCGAGGCATCAGTAGGTCGTCGCAAGGCGGAGCCCGACAGTTCTCCCCAGCTTGGCGCAGCTGAGGCCTCCTGGGCGCTTCCCCAGTTGCGCCTCGGGATGGTCACCACGTACAATGCTTCGGCCGGCTCCGTGTGGATTTTCAGGAGCTCCGCAAGAGGAAGGGATCCCCAAGCTGTAGCAGTGGCGTCTTCGGGCCTTTGAAGCGGAGGAAGTATATCTCCATCGATGAGTAAGTACCTTATCTATGTCATCCCTTGCGCGCCGCTTCCCTTTCTGACGGTTGGTTCCCCGGGATCCCTTCCGCCAAGGCCGCGAAATCTCCTGAGAAGAAAACTCCTCTCGCTTTGCTTCCTTCGCCAGGTTCAAGTGCTGCGAGCCCGCACGCTGCCCCCAGAGCTGGACCAGCCCGTCTGCTGGGTGCCTTGAGCTCATGCCTACGCTGCCTTCTCCTGGCGGCCTTGTTTGGGGTGTGACCAGTGTGCCAAGGGCCCCTTCCCTGATCGTGGACGGCGGCTGGTTGGCTTCGGTCCTGGGGTCCTCGTCAGGTGGCGGGTCTCCGTTTGCTCGGGCCTCTCGTGAGGCCTGGCCAGCAACCAGGTGGGTGCCAGCCCCCTGCTGAGAGGGGGTGAGCCGCTTCGGCCCTCCTCTGCGGCCCCCGCGGCGGAGGACGGAGTCAGCAGCATGCTCAAGTTGGTGCAAGGATGGAGCGTCGTCTGCCACGAGCTCTTTCATGAGGCGTTGGGCGCGATGAACCGGCTCGGTGAAGAGCTCGTGAATGTGGATGCGCGCCTCATGGCCAAGGATCTTCGGTTGGCGGAGCAGCGGCATAAGTTGAAGGTGCCTATCAACCTCGGGCGCCACCAGCGCGAGCTTGATAAAGTGAAGGCCGAGGCTTCCCTCGCAGACTCGCGATAGGCCTGCTCCCGAGCTCAGGAAGAGACCCGGGAAGCAGACCCCCGTCGTGAGGCCGCGGAGAAGCGCGCGTGGGAGCTCCGAGGCTGGAGCGCCTCCTTGGAGCAGCAAGTGGAGGCGCGCAGAGCCGCCCTCGCGTCATTGAGGGGGACGCCTGCCGAAGAGGAAGAAATCCGGAAGCACGAGGAGGCGTTAGCGCTGGAAGCCATGGAGCGTAGCCTTGAGCTTGAGCGACTGGAGACGAGGGAGCGTCAAGTTGCCCAAGCGGAGGACGCTGTTGGTGCACGCGAGGCAAGGGCCCAGGAGGAGGTCGATCGCCCGGTGGCCGAGGCTCGCACGGATCTTGAGGGTAGGTATTACCTGAAGCTGAAGCGCATGGAAGACGAGGCTGTGGGCAGGACTGCCACCCTCAAGTCTAAGCTGGCTGAGGCGAAGCAGCGAGAGGAGGCCGCCGCAACCGCCCTGGTCTCGGTGCAGGCTGAACTAGCTTCCGCCCGCGCCGAGCTGCTCCCTCTTCAGCAGCGGTTTATCGACGCCGAGGCAATTGCGCGGCAGAACAGGGAGGAAGTGCTTCAGCGGTGGACATTGGAGCGCGTGCACGCCCCCATGCTGCAGGACCTCAGGAACATGGCCAACACCGCGTTGGGCCACATATGTGACGAGAATGCCCCTCATCCCCACGCGGACGACTATGCCAGTCACCTTTGCTTCTTCACCGAGGTGGTGACGCGCCTGGAGAATCGTTCCGAGAGGGCTCGCCAGCTTCTCTAAGAGAGGAGTCGCAGCTTGCTCGGGCGCGCGCTCTCCCGCGTCTTCAGCCATCTCCAGAACACCTACCAGGACTTTGACTTTGACGCCGCCATCGCTCTAGTTATGGAGGCCATCCGGGGCGACCTGGTGCGGTGGGTGGAGGACAATGTGGACGCGCTGGTCAGGGCCTTCGCTTTCGAAGATGACGCGGTGGTGGTCGCGGCAGATGAGGGTGACGTGGTCGACGACGGTGATGGTGGCGCCGTCGAAGGTGATGATGATGCTGGCGGAGGTGACAATGACACCAGCGACGCGTTCGAAGGCAATGCGGTGAGCGACATGTCCGACTGATTCCCACGTTTCCCAGCTGTTTGTCCTACACACAGAGGCTCGGGCGTGGCCCTAGAGGTTGTAAGAGCGTTTTTGTAGGGGAAGCCCCTCATGTAAATATATTACTGCCTCTATCTTTTTAGGTCGAGTAGAATATGTGTCTTCGTGAACTCACGTATCCTGGGGTAAGTTTGTTGTTGTCGCGGTTTACCTTAGCCTGGACGAGCCCCGCACTGGTCTGGGAGGTTGCGCGTTCCGGGAAGCTCCTGAGAGGCCTGTCGACATGCCCGAGGGGGCCGCGTGATGGGCAAGCGCCAGCCGTAGCGTGTCATGCGCATGGCGCGTGTGCACCATGCCTAGGCCCGCTTGCGAGGAGCTCGCGAAGGGGAAGCGACAGGTACGAACTCCAGATTAAGGCAAGAACCAGATAGCAAGAAAATCGCTTGAACGAGAAAAGGCACCCCCCGCACGCATCAACGAAAATTCAACTTCAACTTAAATCCAAATCCAGAAGGCAAGGCTACAGAAAAGAGATCCAAAGCAGATGGCCGCGTCCGGCGCCTAGTCTAGTCTTCTTGTCTTCGAGTCTTCTCACCAGCGCGGAGCTAAGTGCTGCCACTAGGACGTGGTAGCGAGCCCCCGAGGCCCGAGGGCGGCACTCCTGAGGCTCCGGGGCGTGTACAACCCCACTCATTATTACGTGAGAGTCTCACGAGCGGAGACCTTCACAGGCGTGAGCCTTACTTCATATCGCCAGACGAGGGCCCCGCCTTGCACCACCCTCTACCACCGTTGGGACGACAGGCAACCAGGACGGCACCAAAGGGGCAAAGGGGACGCCAGCGGCGCCCTCGGCGACCACGGGTCCTCTGCCGGGGGAGGGCTCGCCGGCGCCTCCCCGGCAGAGGGCCTACCTCCGGGTAACGCCTTGCTCCGTGCGACGTGGGGAGGGGCCTTGCTCCTGGCTCCTCCCGCGCAGCCCCCAGTGGGTCTCTCCTAGTAGGGCGGATATCGCTGTGCCGGAACCATCGCCTGGTGCTGTGACCTGATTCACTTGCGACTCATGGTTAGTGTAAGCTTGCCCCTGAGAGATTAGTGGTACCCTATAACAGTTGTTGATAGCACGGCTGGTGGGGCTCTTTGGCGGCTCCTGGAAGGCTTCAGCTCCTAACGCCTCCTCCTCCCAACCTGGTCCGAGGAACGAGCCGGTGTCGTCCTCCGGCGTGTACTCCTGGTCCATCATGCGGGACACGTAGGCCTCTGAGGCCGCTGCCCAGAAGACCTCGCCGAAGTGCCCCATGCTCCATGTCGCCTGACCCGTCACGCCGTCCTGAGGATGGTAGGGCAGTGCTCTGATGGGGCCGTGTGCGGCAACACTCATGCTTGCACCCATCTGGGGTGGTGCGGGCGCGACGGGGCGCCCTCCATCGTGGATCGCGTTGATGTCGACGAGGCCCCGGGCGCACTCGGGAGCACGCGGGCATGGCGGGGCCCTTCGTGGGACCCGGCCGCTGCCTGAGGCCTGAGTTGGTAGCAGAAGGGCGGCGCTCCCGTGGCCGCTGCGTCCAGTAGCTCGGCGACGGGTTCCAGCAGCGCGTCCCGGCCGCTCTCCATCAATCCGCACCGCAGCAGCTCCCGCACCACCGGGAGTGAAGCCCGCATGTTTGCCTGCTCATGCCGGGTGTGTGGCGCCGTTGCTGCAGCGTGGCTTGCGGCCCTTGCAGTAGCTTGCCCCTGTCGTGGAGTAAGGGTGGACGGTGCTTGACCGCGCCGCCCGCGCCTAGCAGCGTAGGTCGGGCTCGTGCCGCCTGGAGCGCGGGGTTGAGGTTTTCTTGGGCAGGCGGCGCCGCTCGGGCTGTCCAGGCTGCCCAGCGGTCGGCATCGGTCCTTGGGTCGCTGGACATCGGAACCACGAATCGTTGGTGGATCAACTGGCGGGGAAGAGGCTCCGGCACACCCCTACCTCGCGCGTCAAATGTCGGATCTCGGGTTCCAGCAAAAACCCTTAAGGTTCGAACTCTGGGGTGCGCGCGAATATCTCCCCGTCGCAGATCATGCCCTCTCGCGCTTCGCGATTCCTAGGCTAGCTTGATGAACTCGCAACACAAGGGACACAAGATTTATACTGGTTCGGGCCACCGTCGTGGTGTAATACCCTACTCCAGTGTGAGGTGGTGGATTGCCTCTTGGGCTGAGGATGAACAGTACAAGGGGAAGAACGGCCTCCTGAGGAGAGGTGTTCTTGTGCTTGGTGAACTTGTGTGGGTGAGGATGATCTGGATCCATTTCCTCCTATGGTGGTGGCTAGTCCTATTTATAGAGGCCCTGGTCCTCTTCCCAAATATTGAGCGGGAAGGGATCCCACAACGGCCAATTTGAAAGGGGACAACTAGTACAGCTTATCCTGACAAAAGTAGTCTTGGCCTGCAAAAGGCTCTGGTGGTGACGCCGTCTTGGGCTCCGTAGTGACCTCCGTCCTGCTGTCCTGCTGGTCTTGGTCTCGTTGCACTGATGTGGAAACCTTTGTTTGACGCCTCGGTACTCTTCGCCTGCGCTTGCCCCCTTAGCACCAAAGAGGAAGCAAGGACACTGTGCGCGCTGGTGCCCGCCTGGTCTCGTTCGTCATGGCTCACGTCACTAGAAGCTCGCGAGGTTTGCCTTGCCTTGATCTCTCCGCCCCTCGCGAGCCAGCCTGGTGAGGCTGCTGCCGAGGAGGTCTTATGTCATCCACCTCGCGAGGCTTTACCCCTCGCGAGGGTCTTGAAAGCTTGTTGGTGAAGATGGGCTGTACAGGCCCGCTCGCAGAGGCACGCCGTGGGCCGCAGGCAGGCAAGTCTAGGGACCCCCATTCCCAGAACGCCGACAATGCCATCAAGGATCGCGATGCTGAGCTGGGAGAGTTGGCGAAGGCGCAGGCCGCGGAACGCAGCCGGCTGGAGGAGCTCGAGCGGATGGTGGAGGCGGAGAAGGCCGATCTTCGTGCCAAGGCAAAGGTCCTGACCGAGGACTGCACGGCCTTCGCGTCCTCGAGAAAAGGTCCCGCGCGGCGCTGAAAGCACTCTACGAGAAGGGCTTGGAGTGGTTGCTGACCACCAACAAGGACGGCCCTGCCCAGCTGCTTCCCTACTTGGTTAACGCGCTCAAGGAGGTCGTGAGCGGCATTGGTCCCATGGCAGAGGAAGAAGCCCATGTTCTTTCCTCAGCCGCGCTGACGCGTGTCTTCAGCCACCTCCATCTTCGGGATCCCGCTGCCCACCTTGACGAGCTGCTGGAGCCTATGGACGACAAGCGTTGTGCGGCCGCAGCCGCAGCCGTGAAGGGCCAGGTGGAGGCCTAGCTGAAGAAGTTCCGCGCCTTCGCTCTCGCGTCTTCGATCGGCGGTGCTACCGATCCTGCGACTCCGGCTGGTGGTACAGGCAAAGGCGATGCCACCAAGGAAGGAACACCCCTTGCGGGCGTCGGCGGTGCCCAGGGATGATTCGCTTGCGGCTACTTTCCTGTTTTACTCCTGCAACATGCATCATGCCTCGTGGAGGCGTTTGAACTTGTGTTTGATATTTGAGAGAACAATATGTCTTGTAATATTTGCTTTTGAGATTTTGTGATTTTCTTCCTATTTGCTTTACGTTCTATGTCGGCAGGGCCTGACCCCGCGCATACCTCAGCCCCTGTTGGGTCGTCTGGAGACCAGGACGGGACCAAGGGATGAGGGGCTACATGACTAGTTAGGCTCCTGAGTCGTGATGCTCAGGAGCCCCCCTTGACGTGCAAACAGCTTATAGGAAGGAGACGCAAGGATACGTTTAGTGTTCTACGTCGGCAGGGCCAGGCCGCGCGGATACCTAAGGCGCCGTTGGGTCGTCCGGAGACCAGGACAAGACCAAGGAGTGAGGGGCTACGCGGCCAGTTAGGCTCTTGAGTCGCGATGCTCAGGAGTCCCCCTTGACGTGCAAACAACCTTCATACCTTTGCCCTCGCCGAGCCTCGACTCGGGAGGGGCACGCGACGATCAGGTCCGGGGGGCCTGGTTGGGTGGCGTATGCTTGGGCGTGAGACGAGCGCAGCCCCCGTGCCCAGCCCCCTCGTGCGACTCTCCCATGGGTTGGTGTTGCGGTGAGGCCGGACACTGAGCTCAATAGCTCCCTGAAGTTGATACGACCGTGGGGGCCCTCAGGTGTTTATCACCAGCGCGGAGCATAGCGCTTCCGCCCTTGCATGGGCATAGCCGCTCCTTGGCAGTGTCGACGGCCAGCGCGGAGCATGGTGCTTCCACTGGTACGTGGGAGAGGACTCCCTACTGCGGAGAGCCCCCGGGGCGTGTACATCCCTGCCCTGATACGTGGCTTGCACGGCAGGGCTAGACGAGGTGTGTCTGGGCACTCGTGAGCCAGCGCAGGACTCCCGAGGCCCTACCCCAAGGCGGGTTGCGCCTGGTCTTGATTCTTGTTTGCTGTGGGGGTCCTGCGAGGTGGTTAGACAACCTGCGCCGAATGAATCTCCTGAGGTTATCGCGTGAGAAGGCCAAGCACCAACGGCCCCAGGAGGTGACGTGAACAGGACCGGCCCACCAGACAGACCTCAGCCGTTGGATTTATCGATGCTGCAGGGACGGGCCCGAGCACAGACGTCGTGCCTAACCTTCTCACGCGAAGGCTCCTGAAGAAACACGATCGGCGCGCGGCTCCCGTGGTAGGTGACAATCAAGCAGATGATAGTCATAGATAGATTAAGCATCGAAAGCAAACTGGCTCAAGTAAACGCAGGGGAGATACATGCCACTGGGTCAGCCCCGAGTGGCTTGGAGATTATGCAGCCCGAGGGGCGCCCCCGGCAAGGTAAGCTAAAGACATAAAAAGGGGTACACGCCGCAGGGACGGACCCACGCGGCCTGGGAATGATGTAGCCCTGAGGGCGCTCCCAGCTAAATAAACTTGGAAATGTCACCTGGTTCCGTTGCAGAAGGGGTGTTGGGGTAGCTGAAGGTGCGCGGCGAAGGGGTTGCTCCTCACGAGCCACCGGGGCCCTGAACCTCAGGAGACTCTGGGGGTCCGGGCGGTTCCTTGAGGACCGGCTCCATCTCCGCCAGGATCGCGTGGTGCCTGGCCTCCTGAGCCGTCAGGACGCGCCGCAAGTTGCGCTGGTAGGCGGATGCCATGCTCACAGGCCGAATGGCATGCGAACATAGCTGTGCGGTGGTCCCTCGTAGCGTCCCATGTGTGAAGGCCAGAAGAGCTCCTGAGACGTAGCCCTGTTGAGCCCTGGGATGTCGATGCAGACGCGCAGCCCAGCATCCTCGCCTGGATGGGGGGCTGCGCCAGGTGAGCGGCGATCGCCGCGCATGGCCCTTGCATCCTGCAGTTCCTGAGTGTTCCTGGTAATGAACTCCTGAGCGTCGGGAGCTCCTCGCCCTGTGTCCTCCTGAGGGAGACGTGCCACGAAGCACGCCTCCAAATGGTGCCCGAGCGCCTCCCTCGTAATGTTGGCAAGGTCTGAGGCCCTCCAGAAGAGAGCCCCGAGCCCTGCCCGAGGAGGGCGCCGGGTGCGCCTTCCTATGCAATAGAGGGAGGCGCCCCAGGTGCGGGCGCTGATCCTTACGTGGCACCGCTTGAGGCGCCGCTCCCCTGAGGCCCTGTGTGGAGCAGCTACTTCTTCTTCTTGGGGATGACCTCAGGAGGGTACTCGCCCTTGCTGTCGGGGTCTTCGATTGCTGCAGCTTGGAAGGCACACTCGAGGGAGCACACCACATCTCTTCCTTCATAGGGGACTATGATGATTCCGCCGCTTCCTGGCATCTTGAGGACATTGTAGCCGTGGTGGGTCACTGCCATGAACTTGGCCAGGGTTGGATACCCGAGGATGGCATTGTATGGCAGATGGATGTGGGCGACGTCGAAGTCGATGAGCTCCGTGCGGTAGTTGTCGCGCTGTCCGAAGGTGACTGGGAGGCGGACCTGTCCTATCGGGGTGGTGGAGCCGTCGATCACTCCTGAGAAAGGCTTGGTAGGCTAAAGCTGATCGTAGGGCACTTGAAGGTTGTCGAACATCTCACGGACAGGACGTTAAGCCCCCCGCCGCTGTTGATGAGAGTCTTGGTGACTTGCACGTTGCTGATGACGGGTGAACAGAGCATCGGGAGAGCGCCAGCAGTGGCCGCGCACTTGAACTGGTCTGCCGAGCTGAAGGTGATGGCGCACTTGGACCACCTGAGTTGGCATGTGGCCTCGAGCTTGGGGAGGACTGCGTTCACCTCGCGGGCAAACTGGTTGAAGATACGCTGTGACGCTGGGGCTTGAGCTCTGCCCAAGATGCAGGCGATAGCACACGGCTCCTGGAAACCCCCAGCTCCCTCGTCTTGATGGTGGTCGTCGTTCCTTCTTGGTGGTGGTGGCAGTGGAGGAACACCGGTGTTGCCTTGAGGGCGATCCTCACGAGGATGATCCCTCCAGGCGCCCTCGCGAGGTTGATCTTGCTAGTGGTCCTCACGAGGCCGGTCGCGCCACTCCTGGCGTGGGCTCCGGTCGTCCGAGCGTCCTCCGCCACGTCCTCCTCCTCGGCTATAGCCTCGGTCACTGTGCTCGGGGCGTCGACCGCAGCGTCCGTCGCAAATGGCCCTGAGCTCTTGACAGTCGTTGGTGTTGTGGCTGTGCACGTTGTGGAAGGCGCAGAACGGTCGACTTCATGTCCGGCTCCGCTGTAACGCCCCGAGACCGACGCTCCAGACGCTTTGCATGTTTTGCATTGTTGCCGCGTGTTATTTTTGTTTGTTGCATTTCATCATAGCATCATGCACCTTGCATCTGCATGTTTTCATAATGTTTGCATCCGTTCGTAGTTGCCGCGTCCCTCCTCGCCTCCGTTGACCTTTCTTAGTCCAACCGTTCTTTTGTTGTCCGACCGTCTGAGCCTCTCTGCACAATGCACAAAACCCCTTCTCGCGCGCGTCCGAAACCTGTCCCGAACCCGACCCGCTCAGTCATCACCGTTGCATTCAGATCATCTCCTAACATCTACAAAACATCTCCGTTTTCTTAATTGGACACCTTAAGCCTACTTATTATCGACCGCCCGATTACGATCGGACAGATCGCGTGAACCCCTACCCTAAACCCCACCTACTATATATAACCGGTGCATTTCTAGACCAAACCCTATTTTCTAGGGATCCTCGCCTGTCCAATCGCCGCCGCCGCCAGTCAACCACCCCTCTTCCCCTTCGGGATCTCCCCTGTCCCATCCACCATTCCATCCCCATCCAGCAGCCGCCACTCCTCTCCTCCTCGATCTGCATGCCCGGCCAACTAGAGCTCCCCTCGATCCCCTCCCCCCGAGCCACCTCTCCCGTACATCCCCATCGGAGAAGGAGCTCCCTTCGCCATCGAGCACTAGCAGGTCGCCGCACCTCTCCCCAGTCTCCTTCTTCCTCTGGCTCTCACATCTCTCTTACTCGACTCCCCTCCCACTTTGTTTGCCTACAGGACGAGCCCACCCGCCGAGCTCAAGCTGCCTCGCCCGACCTTCCTCGTCGTCGTCTCCGACCAGCACCGTCACCTAGACCATGCCTCCGGCCCGGAACTCGCGCCACCGCTGGAGATGCTCCATCCCTCGCCCGACCCAGCAGGCCATCCCCGTCGCCCCAAGGTCCAGGCCGTCGTTCCCCTGCTCCTCCCTTCTCCTTTCTGTTTCTTCCTCCTGCCCCTACTCACTCCAGATCTCTCTCTGGTTCTCTGTAAACATCAGCCGTCGCCGCCGCCCTGCTCCCTCCTCTCTTTTTTCCCCTGCCTCCTTTTTTCTCTTTCTCTTCACTGTCCTGACCGCCATGGGCGTCCTCTGTAGGAACAGCCGCCGCCTTGATCTTCCATGGCCGCCCTCAAGAAAAGTGCTGCCGCCGGAGTTCCTCGTCGCCGGTAACTGCCTCCTCGACCCTCGGACTACCCGGATCCGCCGCGCCCGCTGGTCCCCTGCGCCTGCATCGCGCCTCTGCTGTCTTCTGCATCGCCTTGAACCCCTGCTGCTGCCATTGTTCTTCAGAAACGAGCAGCAGCTTGCTCGTCTCGCCTCTTGAGCACGCCTGGGCCAGCGCGCCTCCCCAAGGCCCAATGTGAGCAGCCCCAGTCTTTTCCCTCTGTCGGGCCAGCTAGTTTCGGCCCGTGTTGTTTTTTTCCCTAAACGAATTTGCCTATTAATCCAGTGAACGACAGATTTGCAGAAAACCCCTCATACATCATGCATATAATAATTCACAAACCGTGCATCGGATTAAAATGATTTAAACATGTAAAGTGCTTAGAATTTCATCTAGTTTCTTAATATGCCACTTTCATGCATGTTTAAAATGTTTAAATTGCTGTTTCATTAAATTTTCTAAATGCCATGTTAAAATGATTTATTTCATAACTAAATAACCGTACATCCAAATTTAATAAACTATATATGTAAATGGGGTAGAAAAATGCATAGATTAACTTGGTGCATTTTATTTTGTTGTTTAACAACATTAAAATTGTGTTTATGGCAGAACAGTACCAGATCTAAAATATGCATATGAGGATTTTCCGAAATTGTTATTTGTTGTTCCTGCCTCATTTAAACTTGCCTAAATAGTTAGTTTACTTATGCTGCACCTCTTGCCATGTTAATCAACATTTAATATTGTTGGGTACAAAACGGGAGAGAACTAAATAATTGATGTGGTGTTTCGTCAATATGCAACTCGTTGCATATTGAGCTCCACTTAATTTGTAGTGTTGTTTGTTGCCTTTGCCATGCCATGCCTCATTAAACCGGACATGCATCATACTTGATTGTGCATCATGCCATGTGTATGTGGTGGTTGTTTACTATGTTGTTTGTTTCTTTCCGGGTTGCTTCTTTCGTTAGCTTCGGTTTCGTTCCAGAGTTGTGAGGATTCGTTCGACTCCGTCCGTTTGTCTTCTTCATGGACTCGTTCTTCTTCCTTGCGGGATTTCAGGCAAGATGACCATACCCTCGAAATCACTTCTATCTTTGTTATGCTGCGCTACCTACCACTTGCTATATCATGCCTCCCAAATTGCCATGAAACCACCTCTAACCTTTGTCACCCTTCCTAGCAAACCATTGTTTGGCTATGTTACCGCTTTTGCTCAGCCCCTCTTATAGCGTTGCTAGTTGCAGGTGAAGTTGAAGATTGCTCCATGTTGGAACATGTTTATGTTGGGATATCACAATATCTCTTATCTTAATTAATGCATCTATATACTTGGTAAAGGGTGGAAGGCTCGGCCTTATGCCTGGTGTTTTGTTCCACTCTTGCCGCCCTAGTTTCCGTCATACCGGTGTTATGTTCCTTGATTTTGCGTTCCTTGCGCGGTTGGGTGATTTATGGGACCCCCTTGACAGTTCGCTTTGAATAAAACTCCTCCAACAAGGTCCAACCTTGGGTTCTGCAGACTCAAGAGTCATCTTTATTTACCCCCCTGGCCAATGCTCCTTCGAGTGCTGGTCCGAACCGAGCGATGTCCGGTGCCCCCTGGGTAACCAGGGTCTATGCCAACCCGACATCTTGCTCATCCGGTGTGCCCTAAGAACGAGATATGTGCAGCTCCTATCGGGATTTGTCGGCACATCGGGCGGCTATAATGGTCTTGTTTTACTATTGTCAAGATGTCTTGTAAACCGGGATTCCATGACTGATCGGGTCTTCCCGGGAGAAGGTTTATCCTTCATTGACCATGAGAGCTTATAATGGGCTAAGTTGGGACACCCCTGCAGGGTATTATCTTTCGAAAGCCGTGCCCGCGGTTATGTGGCAGATGGGAATTTGTTAATATCCGGTTGTAGAGAACTTGACACTTGACTTAATTAAAATGCATCAACCGCGTGTGTAGCCGTGATGGTCTCTTTTCGGTGGAGTCCGGGAAGTGAACATGGCTTTTGGGTTATGTTTGACGTAAGTAGGAGTTCAGGATCACTTCTTGATCATTACTAGTTGACGACCGTTCCGTTGCTTCTCTTCTCGGTCTTATTCGCGCATGTTAGCCACCATACATGCTTAGTGCTTGCTGCAGCTCCACCTCATTACCCCTTTCCTACCCATAAGCTTAAATAGTCTTGATCTCGCGGGTGTGAGATTGCTGAGTCCTCGTGACTCACAGATACTTCCAAACAGTTGCAGGTGCTGACGATACCAGTGCAGGCGATGCCACCCAGCTCAAGTGAGAGCTCGATGAAGAACTTGGTTACTATGTTTCGTTTTCTGATGATCAGTAGTGGAGCCTAGTTTGGACGATCAGGGATCTAGGAGTTGGGTTATCTTCTTTTCTTTTGGCTTTGACCGTAGTCGGTCTATGTGTGTACTCTGATTGATGTATGATTTAATTATGTATTGTGTGAAGTGGCGATTGTAAGCCAATTCTTTATCCCATTCTTGTTCATTACATGGGATTGTGTGAAGATGACCCTTCTTGCGACAAAACCACAATGCGGTTATGCCTCTAAGTCGTGCCTCGACACGTGGGAGATATAGCCGCATCGTGGGCGATACATCCGCCGCAAGCACGGCGACTCCCTTGAGCTTCACATCCTTGGCCTTGGCTTTCTTCTCCTCCGGGTCGGCAGCAGGGAGCTCGAGGAGGGATAGGCCTCCCTCCTCAGCTCTTGCGCACTTGGTCGCCAGGTTGAACAGCTCCAGAGACGTGCACAACTCCTCGTGGAAGGCAATTTCCTCCTTCATCTTGACGTCGCGGACGCCATCAGTAAATGGAGAGATGATTGCCTCGTCTATCACCTTGGGGATCTTGAGGCGAACATTGTTGAAGCGCTGGATGTACTTCTGGAGGGTCTCTCCTGGCTGCTGCTTGACGCGGCGCAGGTCACCCGCGGCCGGGGGGCGGTCGCGAGTGCCCTAGAAGTTGGCAACCAAGCGGTCACGCATCTCATTCCAGGAGGAGATGGAGCCAGGAGGCAGGTTCAGGAGCCACGAATGTGCACCATCCTTGAGAGCCATGGGGAACCAGTTCGCCATGACTTTCTCGTCGCCGTTGGCCGACTCGATGCTCAGCTCGTAGAGCTGCAGGACCTCCACGGGGTTGGGGGTGCCGTCGTAGCGCGGAGGCAGGTCTGGCTTGAACTTGCCCGGCCATGCGACGCTACGCAGCTCAGGAGTGGAGGCGCGGCAGCCCGCGGTGGCCACCGAGACCCTTTGCTGATGTGGAGCCTGGCCCTGATGCCCGCGCACCGCCACCGCAGGCGCCGCACGGACTTGTCGTAGTGGCACCAGGAGCGCAGGAGCGTTCTCCCGCGGCCGTGGGACTTCTTGGGAGCTTCTTTCTTCTGGCGCGGGCGCTGGACGTGGTGGGTCGCGCCGGAGGGCCGCGCGTCTTGGCGCCAGGACGCCGTCTTGGAGCAGAGGTGGTGGAAGCGCTCCATGAGCCACGTCAACTGCAGCTGGCGGAGGGCGAGCCAGTGGGAGGGACGGCACAGCGGAGCCCCCTACGGCGCTGACAAGCCCGGCGATGCAGTCGAGCCAATCCTCATAGAGGTCGTCGACGGGGCAGTAGCGCAGGAGCTCGCGTGCCATGAGCAGCGCAGCCTGCGCGTCCGTGGGAGCGCGACGAGTGTGGGACGACGAACCGGCCGGGGTCAGCGATGGAGTGGTGGTGCGGCCGTCCCGCCGCACCGAGGGGTGCAGCGAGGATGCTTGCTGCTCGTTCCCCGCCGGGCCGGTGGCGGCGTTGGCGGCAGGTGAGGGGGAACGACGGGGTGGCCCGCCGACAGGAGCCGTGTGAGCAACACGGGCGGCGAGGGCGGCCCGGCGCTCAGCGCGAGCTCGGCGAGCGTCCACCATGGAGATGACGAGCGACAGAACGCGGATCAATGGAAGGAGAGCTTCGGCACACCCCTACCTAGCGCGCCAAATGTTGGATTTCAGGTTCCGGCAAAACCCTCCATGTTCGAACACTGGGGTGCGCACGAAGATCTCCCCCTACCAAATCACGCCCTCAGCCTCACCGGGATCTCTAAGCTTAGCTTGATGAACTCGCAACACAAGAGGCGCAAGATTTATACTGGTTCAGGCCACCGTTGTGGTGTAAAACCCTACTCCAGTGTGGTGTGGTGGATTGCCTCTCGGGCTGAGGATGAACAGTACAAGGGGAAGAACAGCCTCTTGAGGTGAGGTGTTCTTGTGCTTGGTGGGTGTGAGGATGAACTGAATGAGTTCGAGATGAGTTAAGGCTCAGTTGCCTCCTCCTATGGTGGCTAGCCCTATTTATAGAGGCCCTGGTCCTGTTCCCAAATATTGAGCAGGAAGGGACGCCACAACGGCCAATTTGTAAGGGGACAACTAGTACAAGCTATCTTCACTAAAGGTGGTCTTCGCCTGCCAAAGTCTCTGGTGGTGACGCCAGCTTGGGCTCCACGATGACCTCTATCTTGCCGTCCTGCTGGTCTTGGTCTCGTTGCACCGATATGGAAACCTTTGCTTGACGCCTCGGTACTCCTCGCCTGCGCTTGCCTCCTTAGCACCAAAGAGGAAGCAAGGACACTATGCGCGTTGGCGCCCGCCTGGCCTTGGTCGTCATGGCTCACGTCATAAGAACCTCGCGCGGCTTGCCTTGCCTTGATCTCTCTGCCCCTCGCGAGCTAGCCTGGTGAGGCCGCTCCCGAGGAGGTCTTGTATCGTCCTCCTCGCGAGGCTTGGCCCCTCGCGAGGGTCTCGAATGCTTGTTGGTGAAGATGGGTCGTACAGGCCCGCTCGCAGAGCCACGCTGTGGGCCGCAGACAGGCAAGTCTGGGGACCCCCGTTCCCAGAACGCCGACAGCGATCCTATCTATATGCCTATGCAAATGCTCAAGAAATGCTTATGCAGTGATCTTGGTATGCCCATGCATGCATGTAATCTTGGTCGGGGGCCCCCCACACCGCTTCTTTTCTCTTGCACAGGGTCATCGCCCCGGCTTTGTACAAGGGGTTACATGCAGCTGAGGCAAGGCCTGTACAAAAGTGTGGCTATCGGGCAGGGCCCGACAGCCGCGCCTTACGGGTAGAACTTGCGGAGATGCTCAATATTCCATGAGTTTTGCAACTGAGTGCCATCTCCGGTCTCCAAATGGACTGCGCCAGGTCTGGTGACTCGTACTACCAGGTAAGGGCCTTCCCACTTTGGTGACAAATTGTGTGTACCCTTGGCGGACTGAACATGCCTAAGGACAAGGTCACCTTCCTCAAAACATCGGGCATGAACCCTGTGGCTATGATAGCGACGCAGGGCTTGCTCATAGCGTGCAGCACGCGTAGCAGCCCAGAGACGGTTCTCCTCGAGTAGCATAGCGTCGTCCGCTGGTGTTGATCTTGCGCTACTTCATCGTAGGCAAGCATTCGAGGCGATCCGTAAATGAGTTCTGTGGGGATAACTGCTTCTGCTCCGTAGACCAGTGACAAGGGAGTCTGCCCAGTAGCTCGGTTTGGTGTCATTCTGAGGGACCAGAGAACTACCGGCAGTTCCTTCATCCAACGCCTGCCGTGCTCCTGCAGCGTATCAAAACTTCTCGTCTTGAGTCCACGCAGCACTTCAGCGTTCGCCCTCTCAGCCCTGCCATGGCTCTGGGGGTGTGCCACGAATGCGAATGATATCTTGCATCCGAGGGTATGAACATATTGGATGAAGGCGCGGCTCGTGAACTGGGTGCCGTTGTCGGTGATGATCCTTGCCGAAACTCCCAAACGACACACCATTTCTTTCAAGAAGTTGATAGCTGACTGAGCAGTCACCTTTCTCACGGCAGTCACTTCCGGCCACTTTGTAGATGGAAACGAACAAGAATTCAAAGCCCTCGATTGCTCAGGGGAAAGGGCCGAGGATATCGAGCCCAGACCAAAAATGGCCATGATAAAGGGATTGTTTGAAGAGCTTGGGAAGGCAGGTGTGTTTTCTTGGAATGGAACTTGCAGGCTTCACATGTCGTGACTATCTCGACCGCATCTTGGTGGGTTGTGGGCCAATAGAATCCTTGCCGGAATGCTTTCCCAACTAATGCCCATGATCCAATGTGGGAGCCGCACATACCTCTGTAAATCTCAGCCAGCAGTTCCTTTCCTACTTCCCGGCAGACACACTTCAATTTCACGCCGTTGGGCCGACTTCTGTATAGAGTGTCATCGACAAACTGAAACATACTGGCCCTCCGGGCTACTTTTTCAGCTTCATCTTGGTCGTCGGGAAGCTCTCTGGTTTGAAGGAAGTGGACAATGTGCTTTGCCCAAGTTGGAGCCTGGGGCTCGGCAACGAGGACTAGCGACACCTCCTCTGCTGCGGGCGCACCAGCTCGTTCCCGGGGTTCGTGGATCCGGCTAGAGGGGGTGGTCCGGCAGGCTGTGAGGAGTTGTTTCCGGCAGGGAATCTGCCGGGAGCGGACGGCTCTACTGGGAGAGGACTACCATAGTCCAACTTTCTACTCTCTAGACCATTGTCGTGGGGATACGGAGGGCTGAGTGAGATGGAGAATAAAAGTTCCTGGTTCCACAGAAAGCTTCTGTGCAGCACACTTTGACAGATGATCAGCTATGCTATTTTCCGCACGGGGTACGTGCTCTGTTTGCAATCTGTCAAAGTGCTCGTCTAATCTCCTCACTTCCTTGTCGTATGCCTCCATCAATGGAATTTGGTAATCCTTGTTGACTTGTCTCACCACAAGATTTGAATCTCCTCGAACGATCAGCTTCTTGATTCCCAATTCAGCTACAATTCTAAGCCCGGCAAGGAGTCCTTCATACTCAGCTGCATTGTTGGTTGCCTCTTTCCGGACAAAATGCATTTGGACGACGTACTTCAAGTGATCCCCGGAGGGGACGACAAGGAGCACGCCAGCTCCTGCACCTTGCAGGGAAAAGGCACCATCAAAATACATAACCATTCTTGGGGCGATTCCTTGCCGGGGATAACTGGTTCTGTTACTTCCTCATTAGGGGTTGGCGTCCATTCTGCAATAAACTCTGCCAACACCCTGCACTGAATAGTTGATGTTCTCTCAAACTTCAAACCAAAGCTGGATAACTCCAAAACCCACTCCACTATTCTGTCGGTAGCCTTAGGGTTTCGGAGTATCCTTTGCAATGGAAAATGAGTAACAACCATGATCTCATGGGCTTGGAAGTAGTGGCAAAGTTTCCATGAGGCCACCGCTAGGCCAAAGATCAACTTCTGCACACCAGAGTACCTCGATCTATCCCCTTGCAACAGAGAGCTGACAAAGTACACGGGGCACTGCACCACTTTATTCCTTGCCGTGTCCTTGGGGTTGTTATCGTTGCCCTACTCACTTCTGTCCTGATCCTTCTGTGACTCTGCCGGTCTCTGCTCACTTTCTGCCTCATCTACTTCCCGTTGTGCTACAAGGCCGCACTGACCAGCTGGTTGGTTGCTGCTAAGTAGAGCAACAACGGCTCCTGAGGTTTGGGGGCAACCAAGGTAGGCACAGAGGACAAATAGGCCTTCAACTCTTGCAAAGCTGCATCTTCTTCTGGGGTCCACTTCATAGGGCCGGCCTTCTTCAAAACCTTGAAGAACGGCAGGGCACGCTCGGTAGACTTGGAGGTGATTCTGCTTAGCGCGGCCTCACATTCTTAACTGTCCTTGGCACTTGGATCTGCTCAATGGCTTAGGTCTTGTCGGGGTTAGCTTCGATCCCGCGATGGGATACAAAGAACCCAAGCAGCTTGCTGGAGGGAACACCAAATACACACTTCTCCGGGTTGAGCTTCAGATTGATCTTGCGCAGATTATCAAACATTTCCATATAGGCTTCAGATTGATCTTCCGTAGATTATCAGGGTGGCCTTATTCTTGTTCTTGACCACAATATCATCCATATAGGCCGCTATATTTCTGTGTAGCTGTGGCTCAAAACCAATCTGGATTGCCCTTGCAAAAGCGGACCTGGCACTCTTCAATCCGAATGGCATGTCGAGAAAGCAGTACGTACCACATGGAGTGATGAATGACGTCTTCTCCTCATCTTCCTTGGACATGAAGATATGGTGGTACCCAGAGTATGCATCCAGAAAGGAGAGCAAATCACAACCTGAAGTGGAGTCCACAATCTGGTCGATGCGTGGCAAGGGAAATGGGTCTGTCGGGCAAGCCTTGTTGAGATCTGTGAAATCTATGCAAACCTCCATTTCCCATTAGCCTTCCGGACTGCCACTAGATTTGCCAACCACGTGGGGTGCAATTCTCCTCTGACCAAACCAGTGCCTCAACTTTCTTGATCTCTTCTTTAATGAAATGCTATCTCTCCAAGGCCTGCTTCCAAACTTTCTGCTTGACAGGTCGGGCGTGTGGGAAGACAGCAAGGTGGTGCTCGATTGCCTCCCTGGGAACACTGGGGATATCAGATGTTTGCTAGGACAACACATCGATATTCGCCTGCAGGAAGGCAACGAGTGCACTTTCCTATTTGTCATCGAGGGTGGCGCTGATAGTGAAAGTACCATCAACGCCAACCAGCCCTGCCGGGACCTTCTTCACTTAGGGTGCGACAACCTTTGATCTCTTGCTGTTAGAACACTCTGGCACGTCGTCAACGGGGCTGTGTACTCAGTGGGGGAACGCTTCCCGGACTCTTTGCCAGAGTCCCTACAGCCTCTATCTTTCCTTTGCTTTCCTTGGCGGGATCTGCCGCTGCCGCTGCCTCTACTGCGATTGCGTCCCAGTACATCTTGTCCACACAAATAATTGCATTCTTCTCATCTGACGAGATGGTGATGTCTCCCAGCAGCCCAGGCATCTTCAAGGTGTTGTAGGCATAGTGGGATGCCGCCATGAACTTAGCCAAGGCCGCGCGTCCAAGAATCCCATTGTACGGCAAGGGGAGATCAACCACATCAAACACAATCCTCTCAGTCTGGTAATTCAGTTCTCCCCCAAACGTTACCGACAACGTGATCTTTCCCTTGGGATGGCTCCTACCGGGATTAACTCCTTGAAACGTGTCGGTAACCTCTATCTCATCTTCTCCTATCTGAAGGTTGCTGATGACTGCCGGGGAAATCAGATTCAAGCCGGCCCCACCGTCCACCAACATCTTCATGACCTTGAGGTTGCGGATAGTTGGGGAGACCAACAACAACAAACAACATACCGCGGTAGCACGGCTAGGATGGTCCTCCTCGTCAAAGATGATGGGCGTACGGGGCCATTTGAGCGGCTTTCGCGCCTCTGGCGCTGGTTCCATGGCACTGACTTCCCATGCCTACCGTTTGAGCTGGCAGTGAGAAGTGTGCAAAGATGCACCCCCGTCAATGCACAGGGCATCTGTGGCCTTCTGAAACTCTTGCTCACTGGTTTCCTCTTCATCCCCTTCATCACTTCCATCTTCACAGGTTTTCTTCTCTCGACCTTTGGCGGGTTTTCCTTAGTTCCGATGGGGTTTGCCGGGGCGGTTTGCTTCACCACCTCGGCCCTTACCACCAGTGACATTCTGATCTTTCTCCATATCACGCTTCTCATACTCTGCTTTCTTCTTCTTGACGAGCTGCTCAACTTGGTAACACTCTTGAAGGTCGTGGCCCTTTGTCCGATGAATCTTGCAGTATGGCCCATCCCCTTTCCCGGCTTTCTCAGCGGCAGCGGCTTCACGTTAGTCAGCGCACACGGCAGCTTCCTTGCCAGGGGCCCAGCTTTGGCCTTCTTCCCGGTACTAGACGTACCAGATCCTTCAACAGTCATCACTGCCTTATCTCTTCGCTTCTTACTGCGCTTCTTGCTCTTCTTCTGACTTGTTGATTCACCATCATCTTCCGAATCAATATTAGCACAATCTTCCTCTCCGGGCAACCTCCTTCCCTCCTCCATCTGGGCACACTTATCCACTAATGTGTAAAGCTCATTCACAGTCTTGGGCAACCGTACGTTCATCTTGGAACGAATATGACGGTTGCGCACATTGGACTGGAAGGCAGCTATTACGGCTGCTGGATGGTTATTTGGGATATTTCTATGAACTTTGCTGAATCTGTGTAAATACTTACAGAGGGTTTCTCCTTCCTTCTGCTGGAGAAGCTGCAAATTGCTGGGCTTGCCGGGTTCCTGATGACCGCCAGTGAAGGCGCCAATGAACTCGTGGCACAGGTCAGCCCACGACAAAATGGAGTTCTCTGATAGGTGCATCAGCCAAGACCTCACATAGGACATGACGGCCAAAGGGAAGTAGTTTGTGAACACCTTCTCATCTCTTCCCCCGGCAGCCTGAACAGCGATGGATTAGATGCTCAGGAACTCTGCCGGGTTCAGCCTCCCGTCGTACTTCTCAGGTATCTCTGGCTTAAACGTGCGAACGGCCGACCAATGGACTTGCCGCAGCTCTCGTGTAAAGGCAGGGCAGCCAACCTCGAAAGGTAGGCACCCGCCAGCACCGAGCGCACGCTCGTTGACATTGAGGCCATCGCACCCGTCGGTCCAGCGGAGGTCATCGCGGCGCTGCTCGATGAGGACGCGCGCGTCTCCTCTCCGCCCATCCTCCGAGGCTCGACGTTGGCCTGGACGTACTCGAGGGTCACAAGAGTCCATCGAGACGTTGTTGTGATCTTGATTCTGTTCCGCTCGCGCAGGTTGTCATGATGGGGACTGCACCGTGGGGATGGCCCCTTCCGTATGGTGAGCAGCACGAGCTATTGCCATCGCTTGGGGAGGTCCTGGCGGGCCAGCTCGCTGCGAGCCCCCAGCTTTGGTGAAACCAAGCAGACTCTGGATGGTGGCACGCCATTCGTCCATCTGCGGCCGCTGGCGGAAACCCCAGCAGCAGCTGAGCTCGCGCCATGGCCTCCGAAGCAGTGCTTGGCATGGATGTCGATGAAGTTGATCGTTCCGTCGCGCGGCTCCTGACGGTGCCAGCGGCAACAGTACTGCGCCCCTGATGTCGCTATCGAGCGACCACCTGGGTGTGATGTGGCGAAGGCGCTCGAGGGCCAGCGGCTCCGTCGGGCGCAGTAGCTTGGTCGGCCCGTCCAGGGGGAGGTGCGCAACGACCGCACATGTGGTGGGAGCGGCCAGAGGGCGGTGGTTCGCCCTGGTCCGAGCACCGTTGCTGTGGCTGTGCCCATCGGCGGGAGAGAGGGGCGTAGAGGGAGTAACCCCCTCACCCGTACCTTGGGGAGCGTGGCCGTCGGGGTATTGCTGGTGCTGCTCTCCTCCAGCGCCTCCTACTCATGCGTCGGCTGCGGGGGAAGTGGTGACGGTGCCGCCTGCTCCGACCACATCCCCAGCAGCGTCCGCGCCCTCGCGTGCCTCCACACCCAATGCAGTGTTAGAGGCCGCGGGAGGCGGAGCCTTCGAAGTAGATGGATTACCAGGAGGGCCTGATCTCTTCTTGGGCGCCATGGTCGATGGCGTCGTCGAAGATGAAGATGGTGATGAAGTCGACGCGCTGTGCACGCCTTTAGATTTGCACAAGTGAGCCCCCTACCTTGCGCGCCAAAGATGTCGCGGGAAACCACGGCCCCCTATGGGACCAGGAGGCCCCTTGCTGGTTCGGTAGGGGGGCGACCCGTTGCACAAAGAGCTGACGAGCATGGGGCAGCACGACAGGGATCACACAAGCAATTTACCCAGGTTCGGGCTGCCGTGAGGCGTAAAACCCTACTCCCGCTTTGGTGGATTGATGGTGGAAAAGGTGGTGGTGGTAGAGCATAGTACACTTGCCTGGCAGAGGTTGCCTTGGGGCAGCAGCGACTACGAGCATATGGGGGTGTGAGTTATCCAACCTTCTAACCCCTTCTATGGTTGCCATGGGCCTCCTTTTATAGATCAAGGGTTCACCACAATGGCAAAGTAGTCAGTATGCACTGATATGAAAGCAAACAGTGCTATCATACCTAACTCTACGGGCTAACAGGGTAGATTAAATGCACCGCTTAGTGTCACATCACTGGTTGCCCGGCAAGGCCTGCCGGGCTATCTTGCCAGCTCCGCACCTGCTTGCTTGACACGTCGTAGGACGGGTGTCATCTGTGGGTTTTCCCTGCAAGGAGAGGCAGCCATGTTGCGAATGACTGCCACTCAGTAACTTTGTGGCTTGACAGCGCACTGATTGACGACGTGGGTCATGGTTGGGTCATTGGTGAGGTGGCTTTGCTTCCATGAGCCTCGGCAGGCCCTGCTGGGGCGCTTTGATCGCCTGCTTCTGGGGGTGGCCTCGCCCCTTGCCGGGCTCGCCTGTGTGGCAAGGGAGGCCTCTGTCGCGATATTATGCTTCTTTGGTTCGATCTTGGTCACTTTGATCTGCATGTTGGTCCTTTGAATCCCATGGCTCCTTGAACTCTGACTTGGGCTGGTGCTCCGAACTTGTTCTCGTGCCTATGCACAGTCTGGGCAACAGACCCAGGGTTTGTTGCATCGACACATTACCTTACCTGGCTGATGATAGTTGTGCCATATTGCATTAATTTGGTGTAGGCTGGTGTGGTCTGGTTGCCCAAACATTCGTTGTGTCAATGTTGCTTTCCTATTATCTGACTGGCCAATGATAGCAATGCTAGTGTGTTAATTTGGTGCAGTCTGCTGAAGATAAGAAGACAAACTCTGAAAACAGCAAGGCAACCCCATTGTTTCTTTCCAATAAATCTAGGCCAGGTAATATGGCAATAACTCTTGATTAATTTGTTCGGTTCCCCTCCTAATTTATGTTATAATGCAGTTGTCGAGACACTCTCCACTATTAGTAATACAAGCCCGCCAAAATCGCCATCTAAATCTGTTCAGTTTCCTCTGTCTCGAATGCAACGAAAAAATGTATGTTTGTGAACCAATTACTGGCTGAAGCAATGATGGAAATGGTGGAGGAACCAGAGGTGCAAATTCCTGCGCAACAACAACTAATCAATGTTTTCTGACACGGTGTAGCAAAGCAGGAAGAACTTGCCCACATGCTTATGGGCATCATCCACGCTGAAGTTACAGACTGTGACATTGTAGATCGTTAGGTTCTGTTCATTTATTTGCAATGGCATCAATTTTGATTGCCCAGTGGATGTAATTTCCTATAATATATGCTGGATGTGCAACGTTTTTCCTTGTATGTTGTACCTTTGCTTAGCGCGCCTCGCATTCCAGCTAAATGGTCGCTAGGAAGCTGAAAAGCAGCGAAATTATTAGTTAGCACGAACAATCATGGGCCCTATATCAAGAAAGCAGCCCACCATCCTTAATGAGCTTCCCTAATGGGCTCGCAGGGGCCAAAATTCTCATTGGCCTTTGATTGATCGGTTTTGGTCCTTTGCATAATTGCTTGTTGTAATGAGCTCAAATTATCTAATTGGGCCTACAGATATGTTCGAACTTTAGTGGGCCCATTAAGTTAATGGGCCGTTACCAGGCCGAAAGTTAATGGTCGGCCCTGTTACCCCCCGGGTCGTTAACAGGCCCACGTTGAAGCGGGCAACAGGCAGGCCCATTTGATTTCACGGGTCGTTAACAGGCTGACACTAAGGTCGGGCTACATATGGCCGAAAGAGACAGCGGGCTCCTACTGGACCATGAAGAGCATGGGCCGCTAAGAGGCCAAAAGGCAGGCCGTACTGTATACGGCCCAACTGTGTTGTGGGCCTTTAGCAGGCCAGAAGAGAAACGGGGCTGGTATTGGGCCATGAAGAGCATTGGCCGTTAAAAGGCCAAAACTCAGGTCCGACTGCAAATGGCCCAACTCATTTATGGGCTGTCAACATGCTGAAAGACACACCGGGCCAGAAATTGGCCCAACACTTAAATGGGTCGCTAAAAGGCCAAAGGATGTACATCCTGAAAATTGGCCCATCCCTCGAACAGGCCGTTAACAGGCCGAAACCGCATCGCGCCGATATTGAGCCCAAATAGATAGCGGGCTGTTAACGGGCTCGAACTGACGATGGGCTGCAATGGTGTCAAATTGTTAATGGTCGTTGACAGGCCGAATTGGCACATCTCGTATGGGCCGTGGGCTTAAATGGACCTGACACAAGTAGGCCTTATATGGGCCGGCCTGCTAATTTTTACTGGGCCGGCCTTTTTCACCGGAATGGGCCATTGTTGGGTCATGCTACGTGGTGACCTATCATTGGTGCCTCCTGTCCAATGAGTGGATGACATCTGTCCCAACGGTGAGCCAACATGTGTTTCCTCCGGCCAATGAGAATTTTACACGTGGAAAATCCCCATTGGTCTGGGCTGTTCACGAGTTACCGGATCCGAAACCGGACCCGATAGCTTAATGGCGACCTGTTATGGTGGATGCCACGTGTCGTTTACCCTTGATGAAAGAACTTCCGTGACGTGCCATTTATCATCGTGGATGTGGACACTTCCGTGATGATAATTTTGGTAATGTCATGGAACACTTCTACGATAGCACATGTATGACTATGTTGATTCTGTCATAAAATCGTCATGGATGTACATGCATGACAGAAAAGGCGACCTACTCCGACAAACACGTATCATCACGGAAGTGTATTTTTTTGTAGTGCAGTGGGATCGATCTCCTCCTGGGATGAGCTGCACGAGCGCTTCATCACCAACTTCCAGGGCACTCTCGACCGCGCCCCTGCTGCAAGCGACCTGCAGCGCATCAAGCAGCAGCCAGGGGAGACCTTGCACAAATACATCTAGCGCTTCACCAACATTCGCCACAAGATCCCCAAGGTGTCGGATGAGGCCATCATTTCAGCATCCATTGATGGCATCTGGGATGTCAAGATGAAGGAAGAAGTCGCCATACATGAGGACATGTGCTCGGCTCAGGAGATGTTCAACATGGCAACCAGGTGCACGAGGGTAGAGGAAGGTCGCCTCTCCCTCCTTGAGCTCTCGGTGGCCGATCTAAAAGACAAGAAGGCCAAGGCCAAGGACATGAAGCGTAAGGGCCCGGCTGTGCTCACGGTCGAGCCCGAGATGAAGCGCGGTTGCGACCAGCCCGAGTCCTCCAAGGGCAGCCACCCATTCAGCGTCTTCCACAACGTCCACAGCCACAACACCAACGACTGCCAAGAGCTCGGGGCCATCCGAGACGAGCGCCTTGGCCGCCGCCCTGAACGCAACGACCGTGGCTACGACCATGGAAGAGGCCGTGGTGGGGCCCGCTGGGACAACCGCAACCCCCGCCAGGACTGGCGTGATCAGCCTCGTGAGGACTGCTGGCAGGGCCAGCCTCGCGACGGCCCCGGGAGTTACCAGCCTCATAGGATCGTCCTCAGGGCAACTCCGGCCTTCCTCTGCTGCCGCCCCCACCAAGGAGGAACTGTGACCACCGCCAAGATGATGGGTCGGGGGCTTCCAAGAGCCTCGTGCTATCACATGCATCCTAGGTGGCGCTCCGGCTCCCGCCTCCCATCGTGTCTTCAAGCAGTTCGCTCATGAGGTGAACGCGGCCCTCCCCAAGATCGAGGCATCGCGTCCCCTCAGGTGGTCCTAGTATGGCATCACCTTCGACTCTACGGATCAGCTCAAGCGTGCAGCCACCGCTGGCGTGCTCCCAATGCTCTGCTCACCGACCATCAGCAACGTCCTCGTCACCAAGACACTCATCGACAGAGGTGCTGGACTGAATGTCCTCTCTGCTGAGACATTCGAGAGGCTCTAGGTGCCCTATGACCAACTCCTCCCCACCAAGCCCTTCTCAGGGGTGACCGACGGCTCCACCATCCCCCTGGGCAGATTTGCCTCCCTGTCACCTTCGGCAAGCGCAAGAACAACCGGACCGAGCTCATTGACTTTGATGTCTCCCACATTCGTCTTCCGTACAATGCCATCCTTGGGTATCCTGCCCTTGCCATGTTCATGGTAGTGACTCACCACGTGTACAACATCCTCAAGATGCCAGGAACTTGCGGCACCATCAGGATCGCCTGTGATGAGAAGGGTGCGGTGTGCTCCCTCAAGCGTGCCTACCAGGCCGGAGCGGTCGAGAACTCAGATGACGAGGGCGCCATCCACCGTCCTGAGGCCATCCCCAAGAAGAAGAAGCAGCTACTCCTTAGAGGACCTCGGGAGGGAGGGGTGTCTGATGATCGTGCCTCAGGCCCTACGCCCACTGCTGGGGCGCCCTTCCCTCTCGCATAGGAAGGCGCACCCGGCGCCCCTCTTAGGTTAGGCTCGGGGGCTCTCCTCTGGAGGTCCTCTGACCTGGTCGGCATCACGATGGAGGCATTCGGACACCATGTGGAGGCGTGCTTCAACGCGCGCTTCAATGAGCAGGGCACATGGCGCGAAGCGCCAGGCGCTCAGGAGTTCATCAGCATGGCGATCGAAGAGCTTCAAGAGGCGCGAGCCATGCGCGGCGAGTGCTGCCCCGCATCACGCGATGCAGCTGCCGCCCCTGATATGGGTGGCGAGATGCGCATCTGCGTCAACATCCCAGGGCTCAGCAGAGCTGCTTCGCAGGAGCTCTTCTGGCTGTCCCGAATCGGCCGGTGTGGAGGCTTCCCTCACGGCTGCGTTCGCATGCCCTTCGGCCTGCCAAACACGGCTACCGTGCACCAACGCCACATGTGGGGCATCCTGGAGGCTCACGAGGTCAGGCGCCATGCGATCTTGATGGCAAAGCCGCCGACCCCTCATGAGCCTCCCGAACATCCGGAGCCTCACGAGACTCAGGAGCCAGACGACTCGTGAGGTGCGACTTCTTCGGCGCACATCTTCAGCTGCCTCGAGACTTCTCCAATGACGGTGCCAGGTGACTTTTTGGTTTGTTCAATTCAGGGCGCCCCTCGGGCTGCATTATCCTTAAGCTGTATGGGTCCGTCCCTACAGCATGTATCGTCTTGCGCATATATCAGAACTAGCCTTACGCTTTCATGAATAGCTTCACGTTCCCACCTGCATGTCCGGTGCTTCGCCACCATGAATATGGTGCGCCCTCACAAACCCGCCCGCGGTAGCCTCATGATTAAGGACTGGCACGGTGTCTATGCTCGGGTTCGTCCCTGCAGCGTTGCCAAACCCAAGTGGCTGAGATCTGTCTCACGGGCCATCCCCCGTGTACGTCACCTGCCATGGCCCTTGGTGCCTTGTTCTCGCATGCGCTAATCGTGAGTGGATGAGTGAGGGCGCATGACCTGGTGCCTCGCCACCGCGGGAGCCGCGCGCCGGCTGTCTTTCTTTAGGATCATTGCAAGAGAAGACTGGGCATGACGCCTATGCTCGGGTCCGTCCCTACAACGTCGATAAACCCAACGGTTGAGCTCTGTCTGGCGGGCCGGCCCCGTTCATGTCACCTCCTGGGGTCGTTGGTATTTGGGCTTCTCATGCGATATCCTCCGGAGATTCACTTAGAGCAGGTCCCCTGACCATCTCGCAGGACCCTTACAAATGTTCCGAACCAAAAATCCTGGCACAACCCTCCTTAAGGTAGGGCCCCTGAGTCCCGCGCTGGCTCACGGGTGCCCATGTACACCTCCTCCAGTCCTATCAGGCAAGCCACGTGTCAGGACGGGGCTGTATACGCCCCGGAGTCTCCCCTCAGAGGGAGCTCCCACCCACACACTAGTGGAAGCCCCATGCTCCGTGTTGGCGGACGACACGGTCGAGGAGTGGAAGCACCATGCTCCGCGCTGATGAATAAACAACTGAGGGCACCCTAGCGGTTGCAGTAACCTCAGGAGGGCTCTTCAGCTCGCTGTCCAGCCTCACCGCGCCGCTTTCCCCACGGGAGAGTCGCGCGAGGGGGCTGGGCACGGGGGCTGCGCCCAGGTCACGCCTAGCGCACGCCACCTCACCAGATCTCTCGCACATGGTCTTCATGCGACCCCCAAGGCAAAAGCTGGCGAGGAGAGGTATGGGGGCTCTGGATTAACCCAGACGCTACTCGCATTTCCTTCATGAGGGTTGTTCGTACGTCAAGGGGGGCCCTGAGCATCGCGACTTAGGGGCCTCACTGGCCACGTAGCCCCTCACCCCTTGGTCTCGTCCTGGCGATCCGGACGCCCCAATGGCGGTTGAGGTATGCGCGGGGCTGGGCCCTACTGACGCAGAACACTAACGCAAACAGAAAGGAAATTGAGCATGGAAAGGAAATCATGGAGTCCTAGCAAATTATTACAAAACATAATGTCTCATAAGTTCAAAGCAGAAGTTCAAAACATAATGAGCCTTCAACCTTGGTTGCCACTGTCGCCCGCCTTTCGGAGCCCGTCGTCGACAACGCCGCCGTCACATTCGCCACCGGCCCTTGTCGTCATAGCCTCAGGGTCGACGCAGCGGAACCTTTCCAGTAGGGTTTCACCTGCCCCTTTACGGTCTTGGTAGAAGCACCGCGGGACTCTGGAGCCACCGGCTCGATCAGCGCACCAAGGACAAAGCTTGGGTCTTGGAGATGGAAGTGGCTGAAAACACGCGTCGCGGCCACAGTGAAGATTACGTGGCACTCTCCTTCCACCATGGAGTCCACTGCGGTGGCAATGACCTTGAGCTCCTCGGCGAGCTTGGTGAGAAGACCGGCATGGCCATCCTCTGGAGCCGCCAGTGGCTTCTCATACCCTTCTCCGTAAAGGGATTGCAGTGCCGTGTGGGACCTCAGCTCGAGGGAGACGAAGGCATCGCGCCCCGCGGCGGCCGCCTTCTCAGCCGCGGCGAGGGTCTTCTCCCTGGCCTCCATCTGGGCCATCTTCTCGGAGACAAGCTTGATGTGGGACGCCAGGGCCATTTCCGCCTCCTCCTTCATCTTGCCCAGGCGGCTCCGCTCCGCGGCTTGTTCCTGGGCTGCCTGCTCCAGCTTGGCATCGCGATCGGCAAGCGCTGATGATGACATGTACCTAGGGTAGGGTCATAGGCCAGACCTGCATGCACCACCCAAGGACACTGCACAAGAGACCAAGGCCCACAAAGTTAAACAGAAGATACCGATTGAGATCCTCATGAAGTGTAATCCACTCGATAGAAGATCTCACTCGGATATCCCAATTCCACTTGACCATCGTTATTCACTCGAAAGACAAGAATCCACTCGGAGTACAGAATACCTAGAGCCACCCCTGGATGGCAATGATCAGGCATTCATTCCATCGTCATAAAGATCATTTAATACGGGTGTTTCCAGTAACGTACATGACTTCATACTCTCGTTGAACCCTGGTGTAACTGAGGGCTGCGAGGGGTCGGCTGTGGGGACCCCGACTCATAAGTCGTGATCACCGAATGCATGTGTACAGTGATCCCAGAGATCAATGCTCACTGAACACACAAAAGATGAATAACAAGAGTCTTACATCCATACATACCGTCTTACACAGATTATGACCCTTATGGTCAAGTCTTACATAGATAAAGCCACAAGGGCTGATTACCAAATAAACTTAAGCAGCGGAAATCTTCGTCGATAAGTAGAAGCCATGCCATCAACCTTAATCCTACAGGCAATCTGACTAGGAAACGTCCTAGTTCGCATGTTCATCTCCAAACAACTCTTCTTCGAACTCCTGTTCTTCCATGCCTTGCCAATTAAATAACCAGTGGCAAGCCAATGAGTACTTTTAATTTACTCACAAGCAACCCATGATTGGAATAAGGCACAACAATGCAATGATATAGCACTAAGTAGGTAGTTTGCAGAAAGCTAGTTTTGGGTGCAATGACATGATCTATCAACCTGTAAAGTATGCATCATGAGAGTACAGATACCCGTATGAACAAGTTACAGATATCAACATAAACCGAGTTGGACACCAATCCAACTTGATCATTGTGTCAAGTCACCTGACTTAACCCAAATAGTTTCATCAACACACACACACACGGTTTGCAATACTCTAGACGTAGTTTAAGCAGCACCGCCCAACTGTCCTTGACCGTGGACACGGCTATCCAATAGTTTTACACTCTGCAGAGGTTGCACACTTTACCCACAAGATCCGTGGAACTTCCGTGTCATCCACGACCCACGGTACCTCAAGTACCCGGGGTAACCACCTGATCACTATCTTTCCCTAGATGACACTAACATAGAGTCCACTCGATTGGTAGTAACCCCCGTGCCCAACATTTCACATCTTAAAATTACGGAGCCTCGCTCCCATATTCATCACATACCACAAGCACGAGGTACCAACGGTGTGTCCTATGCCCTGTGAAAACAGTCATGGCGGCCCTACCTGGCATGACCCCGTCCCTAGAGAGTGCAACAACGACTCTCCCGTCACTAGTAATGCGGGCTACAAGCTAGTATCGGCCTAGGAAATCAATAATGCCCTTTCCCATATAAGGGTAGAGTGGTTGCGCATGTAAGGTTGGGACAGTCGACAAATCTTATATCTAATCCGTTTTCGAAAACACTCCCACACAACTTGCTCCGGTACAGCACTTCTTTAACAAGAGATAACCTAGCTCACCATCTCCCTCGGGCATTAGTGGCACCCGACGGGGTTTTGAAAAGTCCTTGAAAACAACTTAGTTTCCTTCACCATGCATATACCCACCCCATTTGTGTAGCAGCTACTTAGCACCCTAACTACACCCACTCACATAACCCTCATAGAATGGTAGGGTCATGCATCATTCAAGTGTCAACGAGAAAAGCAACGTAGGCAAACCACCTCAAGTGGTCACCACATTATCATGACTTTGATGCAAGCAATAAAAGCGCCATATGACATGCACAAAAAGGGTTTCTTAGACATGGTCAAAGGGTTGCTTGCCTGGCTCAGCAAAGTCTTCTGGGTCTTCAAAGTCTTCTGGTCCAACTCCTTCGTCTGCAACGCAATCTATCGTTGCAAAATAATAACTAGAAAAATAAGGCAATAATAAAACAGAAAACCAAAGTGCTCAAAAAAATGTCAACTCATTTTGTTAAATACTATAAGAAGGGGAATTCTTAGTTTTGGATTTGGAGCTATAGGGATAGAGCAATGGATTTTCAAACAAGGATTTAATTGCTCAAATTTGAATTTAAATTTGAACAGCACAGAAAAGGTTGTTGGGCATGTATGAAAGTTAAACCATTAAATAGGTCACATTTTTACAAGAATTTAGGAGCTGGAATTATTGCATTTGGATATTTATTTAATTCTGTGGAATTTTTGCAAGTTTGCACAGAAAAAGAAAAAGCAAGAGGGCACTGTGCCACTAGGCCAGAAAGGCCACAGTGCAGCAGGCCCAGAGGGGATCTAGCCTAGGCGAGCCGGCGCGCGCGCTCGCCAGGTTTTCAAACCTGACGGGTGGGGCCCGGGCGTCAGCGAGAGAGAGAGGGGCGAGGGAAAGGTGAGGATGACAGGCGGAGCCCGCCTGTCATCTCCAACCTCACGACCAGAGGGGTCGGTGAGCTCACCAGCAACGCTACAGGACACGGCAGGTCGAGCGGGTGGCACCGTTGGACTCAGGGGGATGTCGCCGTTCGGGTGGTGGTGGAGGTGGTCGCCGAAGCAGCCTAGTTCGCCGAGGACGAGGTCACGCGGCGGAGGTGCTTCGGGCGTCGGTGGTTCCGGCCGTTCCCGGCTGCAAAAAGAGTGGGGAAGAGAGGGGAAAGGGTCAGTGATGCCGCGCGGTTCCAGATCGAGAGAGAACAAGGGCGGAGGGGGCTTGTACCGTGCGAACGCCGACGAGCCGAGGCGGCGGAGCTCGAGCTCGATCTCGAGCTCAGGCGGCTTCAGAGACAAATGGGTGGTCCGGGAGGTTGGTTAGGAGTGTGGGGGAGCGATAGGGAGTGAGAGAGAGGCTCGGGGTCGCCTTATATAGGCTGGCCGAGGTCCACCATAGGCGCGGCCTATGGGTGGCCGTTAGAGAGGGAATGAAGGGCTCAGGGGTGTTCATGGGCGTGGTCTAGGGTGCTAGGGAGGGAGAGGAGGAGCGGGACGAGCTGCGGGCGGGCCACAAGAGTGGCGCAACCATTGGCCGAGCAGGGCTGCGCTCTGGCGCGAGCTGCAGGAGAGAGAGGAGGGTGCGGGAGCAAGTGGGCGGCCTGCTGGCGTGGAGAGGACGTCGAGGGGCATCGACTGGCGCGCGGGGGAGGCTCGAGGTGGTCGGGGTACGCGGCTTCAACGGTCGGGTGCCCTGCCAGGCGCCCCAGAGCGCGACCTTAGCCGGCATCCGCGGCTTTCCCGCGTCCGCGCGCGTCCACTTGCGTCTAGCAGCTGTAGGGGGTGTGGACAAAAGCTGGGGAGAGCCTTGGATGCTCTGGAAAGCTGAGGGGAGAGAAGGATGCTGAGAGAGAGGGAGGAATCCTCTGTCCAGAGAAGAAAAATGGGGTTCTCCCCCCTCCATCATTGCTTCCTCGGGCAGAAAAATATACAGGTGCTAGAGGGGGACTAGGAGGGGTCGTGGTAAAAAGTTGAGCCTATGGAGATTAGTGGAAGAGGCCAAAAATGGCATTTTGGTAAAGTGGCAGAAGGTGTTTGATGCTTGTTTGGGCAAGTAGATGATTTCCATTTGTCACGAGGCTTCACAGGATGAAATGGCACATATAATTACGGCCTTCCACCAATTTTGAGCTCATTTGGGCAAAGTTGCCAATGCAACTTTTGTAAACCCTACAAATTAGCAGAAATGAACTTGTGCAGATCTAGTTGAGAAAATCACTTCCCCTTGATGCACCACTTGGTGTAGTGGCCTCATTTGGTCATGTGAACATGATCACAAAAGTTGGGGTCAAGGAGAGAAAGTTGGTAGTACAAAGTTGTTCAAATTTGATTCTGGTCAGAGAGGGTTTTGGGGCATTTTGGAGAACCAAAATGACCTTAATTGAGATGAGGCTTGCAAGGTGATCACAATATGCATTTGTGACTTTCTGGATTTTCCTTGGTTTTTTATGAAAATATTTCCTGTAGAAATATTTCAAAACCTTGAAATGGGCAGAAATGGTTTTGGGACGTTTTGTCCAATATTTTGAACATGACCATGTGTTGAAACTCTTATATACGGAAAATATATGTCTACTGAGTTTCCCTAATTTTTCTCAAATATTTTTGAAGCTTTTAAATAATTTTAACCTATTAAAGACCATTTCTGGCCTAAAGAAAAAGCCTTTAAATAAAATAGGAAAATTACTTTTAAAATTATATTTTTGTGGTTTATGGGAGTCCTATATCTAATAGGTTTCAAATATACTCTTTGAAATATTTTTCATACCCCAAATCAAGTACTTGTAGTGCAAACCTCAATTCAGGGGTTTTTGGAAAACTAATTTTTTAAAATACTATTTGGCCAAATTATTTTTGTAAGAAAATACTATATTGCACTATACACATGGCATGATCATTGGGCAGAAGTTTGGGGGCAGGGAGATGAAGTATATAAGGTGGAGTAGTTGACTTTAGAGAGCACATGGAAAACTACACAGAGAAAACCAACTCCAAAATAGGCCAAATAATGCAAAAGTTTTTGTTGGTCCAAATTTTCATGCTTTATTAATGCAAATGACATGTTACAAAATGCAGGGTGTGACATCGGCGTACTCTATATAAGCTACCCTCCCCTCTTGCACAAGTGTTCGGACCCCCTGTAACTCATATTCCAATCAATAGAGCCTCCGCGGCACCGAGATGTAGGGCTTTTACCTCCTCCAAGAGGGGCCTGAACTAGTAAATCCGAGTGTACAACCTTGTCGTAGCTAGGACTCTGCCCTCTCCTACGTAACCCCTATCTCTACTGTCCGATCTGTTCCCATGACAAGCACAGTCTCCCGGGCCTTGAGCTCCTCCTCTTGCTCCTAAAGCCGATGGTGTGGGCGGCCTGCTCTTCGCGGAGGGCTTTCAGATCAGCTTCCACCATGCCGCAACGTTCCTTGGCGGACGCTGCGTCGACCAGCGCCGCGTCGCGAGCCGCCGTGGCCTCGCTGGCCTCCTTCCTGCCCTCCATGATGGCAGCCTCCGCCTGGCCCCAGGCTTTCCTGACGGACGAGTCGGCCTGTAGCCACCCCGAGATCGGCCCCAGATGCCTCGTCACCACGCACCGGTCGGCGCCCTGAAGATCGGTCCGAAGCTGGTCTAGCCTGGTGTAGGCCTCCTCCAAAGCGTCGGGCCTGGCAGAGGAGCCATGGTCCACCAACGCAAGGGCTTGGGGAGGAGGCAGCACCGGCGCCTGGACTAGCACCGCCACTTCAGCAAGGGTGCCAGGGGGCTCTGGAGCCCTCAAACCCCACGCGGGTGCAGCAGGGACAGGCGCCTTCGGAGTTTGCTGGGCCACGGAAGCGTTCTCCTCCTGAGGCTTTGCCACCGAGATCCGAGGGGACCGTTCCGTCACGGGTGAATGCAAGGAGGCCTCCTTCGCCCGCGCCAGGGTCGCCGCAGCCACGGCTTCCTCCTTCCTCTTCTTCACCACGGGCTTCATCCTGGTCACCAGGAGGAGAGTATCGTGGGCACGACATCAGGGATGGAAAACAAAAACAAGGTAAGATATTTACTCATAATCGGCGATGTACGCCCTTTTTCTGGCCAGGACCGCGGCGCCCCAGGTCTTCCTGAGCGCGGGCTTCATCGGGCCCTGAGGATCAGCCGGGCGCACGGCGGCTGGCTCCGGAGTGGCGGCGACGGACGACAAGGCGGGGGCGTCGCCCCGAGGAAGTGACGCTGCCTCACTCTTCTTCAGAGTCATGAGGCTCAGCCTCTGCAAGGGGGTGCCCCGGACCTCTTAGCGACCCCGGTGGAGCACGGTGATCCATCGACCAAGTACTCGGCAGCGACATCGTCATCGGAGAGATCTCGGAGGAGCTCGCTCTACGACGAAGGAGAAGTCTCCTCCATGTCGTCCACAGTCGCCGCTGAGTCCTCCTCCCCTCCTCCTCGGAGCCCTCGCTAGAGGACACCGGCACCGGGGAGTTGAGGAGCTTGGGCGGCACGAGCCCCAGCTCGACGAAGACGGGCATGGCAGCGGCCAGCTCCGCCCCGTTGCCGCGGCGGTTCAATGGGAGGTAGGCTGCCGGGAGGCTGCCTGTATCCTTCTCAAGCACAGTCCGCACGGGCTTGCCCAGCTCCTCGCTTGTTAGGCTCCCTCTACGCAGCCGAAGGTCGTCCTCTGCGCCCTTGAAATCCCACATGGGGTGTGAGTGCACCTGGAGCGGGGCCAGGCGCTACGTCAAGAACTCCCTAACGATCATGGCCCCCGTCAGAGCCCCGAACTCCAGGTCCACCTGCATCAGCCTCAGGACCGGCGCCGTCCGGGGGTCGGTGAGCTTCTCATGGGACCACTGGTCCAGCTTCTCCGGCATCTTGGTCGGTAGCTCCAGCCGAGCGTGGAGGCCCTTGGCGTCCATGTAAATCCATTTACGCCGGAAGTCCTCCACCTTCTTCCCATCCCTCATGAGTACATTGCCGTCGTGGGGCGTGACGAAGGAGATGCAACCGGAGTGCTGGGTCGAGTCGTGTATCCAGAGGGAGAAGAAGTGGCGGAGCAGCACAATGGAGGGCGTCACGCCGACGAACGCCTCGCAGTAGAAGGCGAAGATCGACAGGAGAAGGATGGAGTTGGGCTGGACGTGCAGAGCATGAACCTGGTAATGGTCGAGGACGGCAAGGAAGAACATGTAGAAGGGTGGGATGAGGCCCGCAAAAATGCTGTGGAGGAAGAATGGATAGAATGTCCCCACCAAGGTCTCCCGCTTAGTGGAGCCGGCCCGAAGTGCCGTCTCCCTCCCCTCGTTATCATTGCTTGGCGTCAGTGGGAGCACGGCAGACAGGTGCCCCGCCTCGGTGATGGAGGACGTACTGAGGGCCGGCGCGGGCGCAGAGCAGAGTGTGTGGTCGGAGCAGCTGGCTTCACCTTCTTGTATGTCATTAGCAAAGAGCTTGAGGAAGAAATTCGGCAGATCTAGCGGTGCTCTCGGCAGGGATAAAAGGGGATCTGGAGCAAGACGAAGAAAAGGCAATGAAGGCTCCGCAGCAGGCGCTAGGCTTTTTGTCAGCCCGAGAGAGTTGCCGAGGCAGCATGGGGAAGTGTAGGCGCCCATGACCCATCAAGTGCCACGCGTCGACTTGGCCCGCAGGCGAGTGGGGCCCACCGCTCTTCGCCATTGACCTTTGGCTTCGAGTCGAAGCCAAGTCCAAGCACGCCTTGGGCTCGGGGGCTACTGTCAGCATTCTGGGAACTATGGTACCGAGACATGCCTGCCTGCTGCCCACGGCGTGGCTCCATCGAGGGCCTGGTATGGCTCATCTTCAACTTCGGCAAGACAAGGCCCTCGCGAGGGTGCCAAGCCTCGCGAGGCGGACGACACCAAGACCTTCGGAGGGAGCGGCCTTCCTAGGCTGGCTCCTGATGAGCGGAGATTCCTATGCAAGCACCCATCTCATGAGGTTCGGATGACGCAAGCCATGATGACCAAAGCCAAGCCGGCGCCAGCCGCCGCAGAGCAGCAGGTTTCCTCTTTGGTGCTATGGAGGCAAGCACAGGCGCGGGGTCCAGAGGAATCGGCCAAAGGTTTCCATTCCTGTGCAACTAGACCAAGACCACCAGGACAGCAGGATGGATGTTATCGCCGAGCCCACCAAGGCGTCATGTGCAGAAGCTTTGCAGGCAAAGACCACCTTTGATCGGGATAGGATGTACTACTTGCCCCCGTTCAAAATTGGCCACTACGGGATCCCATCCCGCCTTTGTTTCGGAGGAAGAGGACCAAGGACACTATAAATATAGCTTAGCCACCACCATAGAAGGGGATCGAACCCAAAACCCTCACTAGCTCACATCCATAAGAATAGACCTCATGAGATTGTTCTTCCTCAGTAATAGTTCATCCTCGGCCCCTCACGAGGCTAATCCACCCCAAAGCAGGAGTAGGGTCTTACACCGCAAGGTGGCCCAAACCTGGGTAAACTGTTGTGTCTCTTTCCTTTCCTGTCCATTGAGCTAGGCCGTGAGAGCGACGAATTGGTTGGATACAGAGGTTGAGTTCTTCGCACAAGCCCCTGAGTTCGAACCTCTTTTGGGTCAGCGGAGCCCTGAATCCGACAATACTGGCCCTCCGGGCTACTCTTTCAGCTTCTTCTTGCTCTCCGGGAAGTTCTCCTGTTTGGAGGAAACGGACAATGTGTCGTGCCCAGGTTGGAGCCTGAGGCTCGGAAACGAGGACTAGCGGCACCTCCTCATTCACGGGAGCGCACACCTCAACCGCAAAGGTTGGTAGTTTGGCAGGAGGGTCCAGCTCACCGATTGAAGGGGAATTGTTCCCGCCAAGCTCTCTGCCGGGGGCTTCGGGAAGCTCTGCTGGGAGAGGCTTGCCGTAGTCTAGTTTCCTCCTCTTTCTTCCCATTGTTGTTGGGGATACAGAGGGCTGAGTCAGATGAAGAACAAAAGTCCCTAGTACCACAGGGAGTTTTTGCACAGTGCACTTCGACAGATGATCAGCAATGCTATTTTCCGCATGTGGCACATGATCTATTTCCAATCCGTAAAGCGCTCCTCCAACTTTCTCACTTCCTCGACATACGCCCCCATCAATGGGCTTTGATCATCCTTGCTCACTTGTCTCACCACAAGTTGTGAATCTCCACGGATGATCAGCTTCTTGATCCCCAGTTCTAGTGCAATTCTGAGCCCGACAAGGAGCCCTTCATACTCTGCAGTGTTGTTGGTAACCTTCTCTCAGGGAAAATGCATTTGAACGACGTACTTGAGGTGCTCCCCATTGGGAGCAATGAGAAGCATGCTAGCTCCTGCACCTTGTAGGTAGAAGGCACCATCAAAGTACATGATCTATTTTTATGGTGCTTCCTTGCCGGGGATGACTGTCTCTAGCACTTCTTCATCAGGGGTAGGTGTCCACTCCGCAATGAACTCTGCTAGTGCTCTGCTCTGAATAGTTGATGTGCTCTCAAACTTCAAACTAAAGCTGGATAACTCCAAAGCCCATTCCACAATTCTGCTAGTGGCCTCGAGGTTTCGGAGTATGCGTTGTAAGGGAAAGCGAGTGACAACCGTGATCTCGTGCGCTTGGAAGTAGTGGTGCAGTTTCATTGAGGCCATGATGAGGGCAAAAATCTATTTTTCCACACCAGAGTACCTCGACCTAGCCCCCTACAGCAAGGACTTGACGAAGTACACTGGGCTCTGCACCACTTTCTTCCTTGTCGCGACCTTGGGACTACCTCCGCAACCCTGCCTTCCTTTTCTTGAACTGCATCTGACCTTGCCAGGACGGGTTCACTTTCCTCTCCAGAGGGGACGGCGGTGGCAGCTACTGCTTCATCTACCTCCCGCTGTGCCACCAGTGTCGCGCTAACCACTAGATTGGTCGCTACTAAATATAGCAGCAACAGTTCTTGTGGCTTAGGAGCTACTAAGGTGGGAACAGAGGAAAGGTAGGGCTTCAAATCTTGTAACGCAGCGTCCGCCTCTAGGGTCCACTCCATGGGCCCAGCCTTCTTTACGATTTTGAAGAACGGCAGGGCGCACTCGACAGACTTGGAAATGAACCTGCTCAGCGCGGCAACACACCCAGTCAAACGTCTGACGTCTTTAACTGTCTTGGGTGCTTGAATCTTCTCGATAGCCTTGATCTTGTCAGGGTTGGCCTTTATCCTGCGATGGGACACCAAGTAGCGAAGTAGCTTGCCAGAAGGAACACCAAACACAAACTTCTCCGGGTTCAGCTTCAAGTTGATCTTGCGCAGATTTGCAAAGGTCTCTTCCATGTCCTGAATGAGAGTCGATCCGTCCTTGGTCATGACCACTATATCATCCATGTAGGCTTCAATATTTCTGTGCAGCTGGGACTCAAAGCCAATCTTTACTGCTCTTGCAAAAGAGGATCCGATGCTGTTCAACCCGAAGGGCATCCGTACAAAGAAGTACGTGCCACATGGGGTTATGAACGCGGTCTTCTCTTTGTCTTCCTTGGACATGAACATCTGGTGGTATCCAAAGTAGGCATCCAGGAAGGAAAGCAGGTCACACCCTGGGGTGGAATCTACAATCTGGTCAATGCGCGGCAAGGGGAATGGGTCCTTCGGGCATCCTTTGATAAGATCTGTGAAATCTATGCAAAGCTTCCATTTCCCATTGGCCTTGCGCACCGCCACTGGATTTGCTAACCACATCAGATGCAATACCCCTCTGACCAAACCAGCTGCCTCAAGTTTCTTGATCTCCTCGGCAATAAACTACTGCCGCTCCAAAGCTTGCTTACAGACCTTCTGCTTGACGGGTCGGGCATGTGGGAAGACAGCAAGGTGGTGCTCGATTACCTCCCTGGGAACACCGGGGATGTCAGATGGTTGCCAAGGAAACACATCAACATTCGCCCGCAGGAAGGCAACGAGCGCGCTTTCATATTTATCATTGAGGGTGGCACTGATGGTAAATGTACCATCAACGCCAGCCAGCCCTGCCGGGACCTTTTTCACAGCGGATGCAGTAGCCTTGGATCCCTTGATATTGGAACTCTCCGGCAAGTCATCAACAGGCGCATTGCACTCCGAAGAGGTACGCTTCCCGGATTCCTTGCTGGCATCCTTGCTTGCTTTCTTATTTTTCGTGCTTTCCTTGGCGGGAGCAGTAGCTTCCGCGGCCTCTGCAGCGACTGCTTCCTGGTACATCTTGTCCACGCATATGATTGCGTCTTTCTCGTCCAATGGATTGGAAATGACACCTATTGGCCCTCGCATCTTCAGAGTGTTGTAGGCGTAGTGAGGTGCCACCATGAATTTGGCCAGGGCTGGGTGAACAAGGATTCCATTGTACGGCAGGGAGAGGTCAACCACATCAGACATGATCTTCTCAGTCCGGTAGTTTAGCTCCCCTCCGAACGTCACCGGCAACGTGATCTTCCCCTTAGGACGACTCCTGCCGAGGTTAATCCCTTGGAAAGTACCAGTAACCTTGATCTCTTCATCTGCTATCTGGAGTTTGCTGATGACCTTGGGAGAAATTAGATTCAACCCGGCCCCGCCGACAAACAACATCTTTGTGACCTTGAGGTTGCAGATCATTGGTGAAACCAACAACGGCAAACACCCTACCGCGGTGGTGCGGTGAGGGTGATCCTCCTCATCAAAGATGATGGGCGTGCGAGACCACTTGAGCGGTTTCCGAGAATCAGCCACTGGCTCCAGGGCATTGACTTCACGCGCCCACTGTCTAAGCTCGCGGTGAGAGGAGTGCAAAGATGCACCCTCATCAATGCATAGGGTGTCAGTGGCTTTCTGGAACTCCTGCTCGTTGGTTTCTTCTTCATCTCCTTCATCGCTCTCGTCATCGCAATTCTTCTTCTCACGGCCTCTGGCGGGTTTCCTTGATACTGAGGAACATTGCCGGGACGACTTGTTCTGCCGCCTCGGCACTTCCCGCCAACGCCATCTTGGTCTTTCTCCTTATCACGCTTCTCGTACTCAGCCCTCTGCTTCTTGATGAGTGCTCAACCTGATGACACTCGTAAAGATCGTGGCCCTAGGTCTGATGAATCTTGCAGTACGACCCATCACCCTTCCTAGCCTTCTCGGTAGCCGCAGCTTCCTAGCAATCATTGCACGCGACAGCTTCCTTGTCGGGAGCCTCAGTCTTGGCCTTCTTTCCGGTACTAGGTGCACTCGATCTTTCAATGATATCACTGCTTTATCCTTGCGCTTATTGTTGAGCTCCTTGTTCTTCTTCTTCTGGTTGGTGGCGTCGTCGTCGTCCTTTGAGTTGATGTCGACACCAACTTCTTCACCGGGGAGTCACCTCCCCTCTTCTACTCGAGCACATTTATCCACTAGAGTGTATAGCTCATTCGCAGTCTTGGGAAACTGCACATTCATTTTAGAACGTATCTGGTGGTTGCGCGCGCTGGACAGGAATGCAGCTATCACAGCTGCTAGGTGGATGTCTGGAATGTTCCTGTGCACTCTGCTGAACCGCTGCATGTACTTCCGTAGACTCTCTGCTTCCTTCTACGGAAGGAGCTGCAAGTCACTGGGCCACCCTGGTTCTTGATGGCCGCCCGTGAAGGCGCCAACAAACTCATGGCACAGGTTAGCTCAGGTCGAGATGGAGTTCTCCGGTAGGTGCATCAGCCAAGACCTCACATTTGGCTTGAGTGCCAAAGGGAAGAAGTTGGAGAATACCTTCTCGTCTCTTCCCCCGGCAGCTTGAACAGCGATGGTGTAGATGCTCAAGAACTCTGCCGGTTCAGTCTCTCATCATACTTCTCTGGTATCTCTAGCTTGAATGTGTGAGCAGATGGCCAACGGACTTGCCGCAGCTCACGAGTGAAGGCAGGGCACCCAACCCTGAAAGGTAGGTACCTGCTCTCACCGGGCGTGGGCTCGTCAACGTCGGGGCCATTGTGCCTATCAGAATGGCGGCGGGTGTTGCAACATCGTTCGACGGTGACGCGCGCGTCTCGGGCCATTGTTGCCACCTGTGGAGGCCATGACGGGCCTGCTCATTGTGATCCTCCTGCCTCCGTGAAACCAATCAGGCTCTGAATGGTGGCTCTCCACTCATCCAGCTGATCGGCCCCCGGCAGGAATCTCAACAGGAGTTGGGCCTGCGCCATGGCCTTCGAAGTAGTGCTCGGCATGGATAACGACGTAGACCATAACGTCGCCTGGCTTCTGACAGTGCCAGTAGTGGCAGCGTCTAGTTCCCGTCATCGTGAGCCAATCGCCAGGGTGGCGTGGTGACGAGGTGGATGTGCTTGGGGATTGGCGGCTCTGTTCGGCGCGCTGGCTTGGTCACTTCGTTCCGGGGGTGGCGCATGTCTTGCGGCCGTGCCCGCGGCGGGGGCAGCCGGAGGGTTGCGGTTCACTCCAGAGTGAGCGCCACTGCTGTGGCTGCGTCCTTCGGTGGGGCGGAGAGGCGCGGGAATGATCTCTCCACCTGCACCTTGTTGAGCGTGGCCGTTGGGATGCTGCTGGCTCTGTCCTTCCCTGATGCCTCCTGCTCCCGCTTCAGCCGCAGGGGAGGTGGTGACGATGCCGCCTGCGCCTGCCACATCCCCCGCAGCGTCTGCGTCTCCATGTGTCTCCGTAGCCCCCACGGCCTCGGCGGCCGCGTGCGACGGGGCCTTCTAAGTGCACGCGTGAGCTGCAGCATCGGGCTTCCTCTTGGGTGCCATGGATGATGATGACGTCCATGAAGAAAACAATGATGAAGATGACGCGTTGCATACACTCTTGGGTTCGTGCAAGCGCTTCCCCCTACCTGGCGCACCAAAGATGTCGTGGGAAAACACGGCCACCTCTGGGGCCATCAACCCCTTGTGGTTCGGTAGGGGGAAGAGCACATTGCACAAAGAGCGGAGGGCGTAGAGCAGCACGATAGAGATCACACAGGCAATTTTACGCAGGTTCGGGCCGCTGCGAGGCGTAAAACCCTACTCCTGCTTTGGTGGATTGATGAGGGGGACTGTAGTGAAGACGCAATGCCCTAGCCCGGCAAGGTTGCCTCGGGACGAGAGAAGCTACACGCGTATGAGTGTACAAAAGGTCCGAATCTCTTCTAAGGTTGCCAAGGCCCTCCTTTTAGATCATGGAGTCACCACATTGGCAAATCAGTCATCGTGTATTGATTGGATAGCAAACAGTGATATCATACCTAACTCTGCAGACAGGACAAGGTGCATTAAATGTGCCATTTAGTGTCACATCGTAGCGCAGCCCGGCAAGCCTTGTCGGGCCGTTCGGCCACCTCCTCGCATGTCTGCATGACACGTCTCTGGAAGGGTGTCATTTGGAGGTGATTTCCTTCAGAAGTGGCTGCCGCGTGCGAAATAACAGCCACTCAGTCACTCGGGGGCTCGACACCGCATCGATTGGTGAGTTGCGTTGCTGTGAGTTGGAGCGGTGGAATCTTGCGGGGGTAGTCCACCTTCATTGTGCCCGGCAGGCCTGCCGGGACAGTGTTGAGACTTGTCTTCGGGGCAACCTCAACCTCGCTAGGCTCGCCTGCCCGGCAAGGGAGGTTTTTCCTTAGTGGTATCTTGCTCATTTAGCTTGACTTGGTCCTCTTGATCTGCCCTTTGATTTCTCAAAGAGCTTATCTCTTCTACTTGGTCTGTTCTTGGACGTTGCAACCTTGCTCTCAAGCCTATGTACAGTCTAGGCAACACACCTGGGTTTGTTGCACCGACAAGCATCATCTTGTAGACTCGGAGATTGTCAAAAGTTTCTCTCAAATCACCAGGAGAGTCTCCTTCTTCCTAGATTTGACCATAATATCGTCCACATAAGCATGAACATTGCACCCAATCTGACTGTGAAGACAATTCTAAACACAACGTTGATAAGTTGCCTAAGCACTCTTGAGCCCAAAAGGCATAGAAACATAGAAGAAAGCCCCAAAAGGTGTGATGAAGGATGTCTTCTCTTGTTCTTTAACTGCCATCTTAATCTGATGATATCCGGAATAAGCGTCCAGGAAGCATAAACTTTCACAACTCGTCGTTGCATCAATGATTTGGGCGATACGGGGCAGAGCAAATAGATCAACTAGACAAGCCTTGTTAAGATCTGTGTAATCAACACACATATGCAACGTGCCATTTTTCTTAAGTACCGGCACGGGGTTAGCCAACCACTCATGGTGAAAAACATCCACGATAAACCCAGGCGCTAAGAGCCGGGCTACTTCTTCTTCAATAGCCTTACGTCGTTCTTCATTGAAACGACGGAGGAACTATTTGACCGGTTTAAACTTGGGATCCACATTAAGGTTGTGCTCAATGAATTCTATTGGTACACCTGGCATGTCAGAAGGTTTCCATGCAAAGATGTCCCAATTCTCACGGATGACCTTGATGAGCACGCTTTCCTATTTGGGATCCATATTAGCCCCTACAGTGAACTACTGAGACGAGTCGCTAGGGACAAAATCCACCTGCTTAGTGTCATCAGCCGACTTAAACTTCAACCGAGGGTCCTGCTCAGTACTGGGCTTCTTCAGAGGGGTCATATCAGTCGGGTCAACATTGTCCTTATAAAACTTTAGGTCCTTAGTAGCACAAGATGATTCTGCATAAGCTGCATCTCCTTCCTCCCACTTCAAGGTGATTTTCCGATCGCCATGAACCGTGATCGTCCCGTTTGGCCCTGGCATCTTAAGCTACAAGTAAATATAACAAGGGCGAGCCATAAACCAAGCATAAGCCAGCCGACCAAGCAGAGCATGATATGGACTCTTGATCTTGACCACCTAAAACAATAAGGACTCTGTCCTATAATTGCGGTCATCAGCAAAGGCCACTTCCAGCGATATCTTCCCCACTGGATAGGCTGACTTACCAGGCTCTACACCTTGGAAAACTATTGATGATGGCTTGAGGTTTTTGTCAGTCAGATTCATACGACGAAAGGTATCGTAATATAAAATGTTGATGCTGCTACCACCATCCATGAGCACTTTTGTGAACTTATAACCACCTACTTGAGGGGCTACCACCAAGGCCAGATGACCCAGTGTGACATCCTGGTTTTTGCTATTTTTCTTTTTCTGGATTTCATTGCCATTTGATTTGAATTTGGAGTTTAGAATCAACAAAGTTGGACTTAATCACTTGGGCATGTCCTTGATTTTCACCCAAGTAACTCACCTCTCTCGTAAACACATCATTTCCTCTCTGAGTATAACATAATGGTCGTAGGAATGTTCTTCATAAATGAAAAATATTCATTTCTTCTCTGAATATCACTTCTATCACTTATGCTCCAAAGCAACCGTCATTTTTCTTGCCTACAAAAATCTGAGAAAATTCCTGAATATTCGTTGGACCTTGGCATACCTCCTTGTGCAAGAATAATTCATAGTTATTTGGAATATTTTTGCTACAAAAAATATTTTCTGTTCTGGACAAAAAATGGAGTTTCTACACGAAGTGCATTTCTCCTTGATCCAATGAAGCTAAAATTTTCAGGGCTTCATTACCCTCCTAAGAAATTCCTAGCAACCAAATCTTAGCACTAAACCCCTTATAAATCTCTCTCTATTAAGCTCACAAGTTTCTGTCCAGAAACTTGCCAGGAAGCTACACTCACACACAGTCGACCTGTGATCAACTCAAGACATTGGACCAAACCAAACCATCAAGGACTACACGCCAGACATGATTTTAATGTGCGGCGTGGCACTATGCCAAAGTTCACGCGGTGACCACGCATGTGCATGATGCAAGGCTGTGTGTCGACGCGCTCTGGATGCCGCCGACGCCTCTGTGGCGCTCGTGCTCGCTTCCCCGCTCGCCGCACCTTGCCAAACCTCGCCACCGTCATCGTCTCGACGCCCTTAACTTCTCCCTGGCGCTCGTCGACGCCGGTGCTCGTCACAGCAAGCACGGGCACGACACGGCTAAGCATACAGTGCACCCATGCCATTGTTCTCATCACCACCCGATTCCCCGTGCTCGTCTCATCCCTTCCAAAGTGCCTGCGTGAGCCACGACACCTTCTCCCCCTCTCACACATATCTCGTTGCCAGGGGCCATCTCCAGAGAACTCGGGCAGAGCCCGAGCCCCCTCCTCCCTCGCCTATAAATACAGCCCCTCCCCGGCCTCTCCAAGCACCTCAACACACTCACACAACCACCATGACGCAGTAGATAGCCGCAGCCCGACCGGGCAGGCCTCTGGCCGCCGTTCCCGACCGGAGTTCGCCGGCGATCCCCTCTGCTGCTTCCTGCCTCTCCAGAGCCGCTTCAGCTCGACCAACTCCTCAAGCGTGTCCTTGGTGATCCTCTGGTGCACGCGCAACCAGTCGGAGCACCCGGAAACGCCCTGCCTCGCCGGAATCGCCAACTCCGACGAGCTCCTGCCGCCGATGTCTCTGGAGAAGAGCACCGTGACCCGCTCCATCCACGCCTAGCCACGTTTCGGGTACGTACAGAATCGCCGTAGTCTTGCGCATCCGTTCCCCCCTCCATGGCGACGGCTGACCTCTCCTCGCCGGAGAAACGCCGGTGACTCGCCGCCTCTCCTCTATTTCCCTCCCTCTCCCTCTAAACCTGAGAGCGAGGGCCCACTGTCAGCCACTCAGCCGCGCCCAAAGCGGTATAAGTGGTTGCGCCCCGCGGGTTTACGCCTTTCACGTCACCCCCCTATTTTCTTTTTATTTGAATTTAATTCAAATTTGACCAGAAACTTTGACAAGCCATAACTCTTAAACCATAGGTCTAAATGAATTGATTCTTTTTGCATTGTGATGGTATTGGAATATTCTACACCACACAAAATTTGAGATTTTTCTCTGCTGTCTAGAATTTCTGGTAAATTTCATAAATATTTGCATGGTGTCATTGCAATAATTTTGATTTTTCCAACTTGAATATGGTTTATTTCATGCATTCAATCATTTAATAAATATTGCTTATGCTAGTTTATTTTCTCATGATTGAAGTGCTTAGTTTACAGTAGTGTTTGAAGTTCATGGACTAGTGTGAGGCAGTAGAAATATTTTTCGTAGTATGGCTATGGTTTGGTTATGATCGGTATCATTTTAGTATATGAGTTATTGATTTTAATATGTTAATGGCATAACTAAAAATGATGGGATTAAAGCCAGTGAAGTTGAAACCAGTGAGTTAAAGTGATTTGTAGTGCATCTAAGATGATTCGTTGATGTTGATCTGTTTAATTTAGTGCTATATGGATATAGTGCATGTCAGATAGTTGCATGTTCATGGCATACTATGACTCGAGTTCTTTTATTTCAAGTTAAACCTGATGATAATTCAACTTGAACATAATGTTGATCGGGTCATTGTGCCATTGAACCGAGCTTCCTAGTGCAACCACATTTGTCTTTATGCGAAGGCCTTTATTCGATCCGTTGTCATGCCTATGGTCGGTGACTCCAACAAGGGAAGGTTATGGGCGTGCGGTACCCTGGTCCGGTAAGCAGGCATAAGCTTGTGTGCCCGTTGTTGTTATGGTACCTCGTCCCCGTTTGGTACCGTTGATTGTTTTGCCACGACGGTGGCCGTTGGATGTCTTTGGCAGGCATTGGGGCCACCCATGACTTAGCCCAAGAGGGGAGTCGGTCGGAGTGGCCGAGAGAGTGTCATGGCAATGGGAGGGTTCTGCCGGGATGTTGTTGGTCCACCCGGATGGGAGTGTGAGGCCATGAGTTCCGTGATGTGGTTACAGTGTACTATCCTCTTTAGAGTGTGTTTATTAAATCTATCGATAGAAGCGTCCTCGGTTACGGACACAGCTCGTAAGTAGGTCACACCATGGATCAACATGATTAAGTTAATCTTGCACACTAAAGTTATATGATTGGCACTGGCTATGTGATGAGATTGTTGAGACCATGAAGATGGTCCTTGTTGTGGGAACCAATGTGTTGGTTTCATTTGTGATCCGGGAGTGATCACCGCTTGCTGATGTTGGTTATGAGGTAACCCGTTTGGTAAGAGAGTCTGAGGGACTTGGTGCACAAGTATCATACACTTCATGAGTAGTATGTTGAAACATTGCATTTAACATGCTTAATTGTCAAATTATTGTTTGCCATTATGCTTATACTCGTTGTGAGCTTGCAAGTACATTCAATGTACTGACCTGGCGTGTCATGCCAACTTTCAGGAAAGTCTTACCAGATCAGAGTACTTCCCGTGTCTAGATCGTGTCCACATCGGTGTCCCTGTGCTTTGGAGTTCCGCTTCTGCGTCGTTCCACTGCCGCGTAGTTGCCATGATCGAGGCCCCTTCATGTCAATTAAATAATGTACATACTGTTCAGCCGCACCATGTGTGCCGCGGGCCTTGCTACATGATGTAATATCGAACCTATGTTTCCGCTAGCATCAATAAAGCGGTTGTTTTATGTACCTGCAAGGTAAACCGGTTGCTCTGAGCCGGGGTGCCACAACACTTGGTATCAAAGCTGCGCTGATTGTAGGACACGGTAGACCACCGACGCATTAGTTGAACGGTAGCTAGCTTAAATTTGAGGGCCGGTAGTGTTTGCATCTGATTGCTGCATTGCATGCACTTGGTTTATTGTTATTTCTAACCGACTAATGGTTGTGAGTGTAGATGGCTCCAGTACCGTATGTGTAACAGCCTGGCTTTAGGCCCTTTTCTTTTGATTTATTTGGTTTTTGCTCTGTTTTCCTTTTTGGAGTGGTTTTGTGGCCTTGCCACCTGGGAAATCATCCTCAGTCCCCCTCCCAAGTGGCTAATCATTCCCAAAACCTTGCCAAGATCATGTCACTTCACTGCTTGACCAAACCCTAATTTCTTTTTCTCAGGAATATTCCTTTTTCTATTAAAGGAATAACCCTAATTGCCCTAGGTTGCGAAGCAACCTATATTTCTGTCCATCCAAAAAAATTCCCAAATAATTCTCATAATTCCTTTGGGCCTTATGTTGCTCAAACATGCCCAAACTTTCCTGTCCTAGCCAAAGAATAATTCCCCAATAATTATTCTTCATTTCTGTCCAGTGTGGCTTTCTGTGAAGGAAGTGCCACCTATCCTATCTTGTTTGCTCCCAAACCTTTTGGGTATTTTCTTATGTCCAAATCATTTCCTCATGCCAAAATTGAACTTTATTTGCCTAGCCAATCTTCCTCAGCAATTTTTCAAACTTTATGTCAGACAGAAGGCATTGTGAAGGAAGTACTAGCTAGGATTATCCAAATGAGTTGAAATTTTAAACACTACTTTATGTGCTCATATCATGAACCTCCACCCATTTGCAGCCCCATCCAATCATCTATGTGAGCACAGGACCAAATCTTTGATTCTGGCAATATTTTCAGGTTGTGAAGCGAGTGCATTTTATATTGCTTCATTAATTGTGAGAAATTACCATATTGTTCTCTTACCCAAATAACATCTCTCCACCCAAATTTGGCACCATTTCATTAAGCCAATATTTCTCCAAAATTATTCCAATTTTCTGGTCAGCAAAGATGTTTGTGAAGCAAGTGCCACTTTGGCTTGTCCATTTGGTATTAAATTTTTACAGCATCATTGTGTGACCAAATCATCATCCTATGCCAAATTTCAGCTCAAGTGGTTACTCTATGTGAGTGAACCATCATGACCTTGATTCTGGACCATTTTGGTTAGTTGCAAAGCAACCATGATGTTTTGTGGTACAATTATCCTCAAAATCTCCAGGATTATAGTCCTTCATTAGCTGATCACCACAAACAAACTCTTTGGCCCATATCGAGTTCCTGTTGATCACCATTGCATGGCCAAGTTTACTGCAGTAAACTTCAGAGGTTGCTTACCATTTAACCAGAGCATTTTTCATCGATCTACCACTGCAGTTGAAACCTCCCCTGGAAGAACTTACCACTAGACAACATGTTCCAGCCCATCGCCCCCGCTACATGCCAGTGCATGCGGTGACCGCGTGAATGGCATAACAGTGCGCGCGATCTGCTGCCGTTGGCCGCGCCCAGGACATCTTCTCGCTCGGGCCCCTCCTCTGCTCAGCGTCTCAGCGAGCACGGGCGTGTGTCCAAGCTCACCCTCACCGTCGTCTTCTTCCTGGACCCCTCCCCCTCTCCGTCCGCTTTCTCGTCAGCGCTCGTCACCGCGCGCCCACTGGAGCGATGTAGCCGACCGGCTCTGTTTGCGCCGAGGCTTCTTCCTCCTCTTGTCCCCGAGATCTGCTCGTCTCCGTGACCTCTGCGGCTCGTCCATTGCCTCCCTCATCACCTTCTCATGCCCTCCCGTGATCGCTACCATCGCCAGGGCCTCGGCCGGACATGCCGGGCGGCACCCGAGCCCGTGCCTCTCGCCCCGGCTATAAGTAGCCCTCCCCGAGCCATTCGAGCACACCAGCCTCCTCACCGCTCTCCTCTAGCCCTCCCTAGCTACTTGCCCAAGCCCCGGATCCTCTCCATGTCTCAGAGGGCTGCCATGGCCACCTCGGGTCTCCTCCTTAATTCGCCCGGAGCCGAGCCCCTCCCTCACTTCCACCACCACGAGAGACCTCCATCCTCACCCCAGAGCCACCCCAACACCTCTCCTCCTCCTCCCCTGGTTGTTTGCCACGAACTCCCCGGTGACCGAAGCTCTCCTACGCCGCAGCTCCTTGTTCCGTCTGCTCCGCTGTTCTCCGGCGTGGGCAGATCCCTCAGGCGGGTGCGGCTCCTCGCGCTGGCCACTCCGGTGGTCCGAGCTCCACCGGAGGTGGTCGGAGTCGACCGGACGAGCGTCGGCGACGAGCTCCTGCTCTGTTCTGTCGGGCAGACGCGAGGAGAAGAAGGAGATGAAGCCCCTCCCTGCCAGCTGGCCGTGGGCCCTGCGGGTCCCGCGCGTCAGGGAGCTAGCCAACGGCCCCGCCTTTGCCATGCTGGATAAGTGGAGGCGTAATCCACTTCATTACGTCTTCGCTTATCGAAAGCGTATTCCTCTTCTACTTCAGCCCAGAATGCATTTTCACTTTAGTGAAAACGTATTTCCAGGAGTGCTCTTTCAGTTTTTCAGTCAGGGGCCCATTTGTGAGGATTTTTCTTACAGATAGGTCCATGGCAGGAAACACTTCATATCTTTTCGCTCGTAAGTTCAAACGAGGTGATTCCAAAGCCCGCTTCTTCGCCTCGTCAAGCCCGTTCTGTTGGTATCATTTTCACCATGTTTTAGCATTCTAAAAATGACCATTTTCCCCTTGCACTTAATCAGCCCCCTTCGAGAGAGAACGTCTTCCGGCGATTCTTTCCGCGAGCTTCTCGCACTTCTTCCTGGTGAATCCTTCCACCCCACGCAAGCCACAACAACCACTTGCATGATAGTCATGTAGTAGCCATGGTTTTCAACTTGAATGTTTAATAAATGTTTTTATACGGTTATCATTGTTTCGGTGATGCATAGAGATCTGTGTGCACTTTCATGTTGTGCTCTTCTTCATCTTGTTATCTTGCCCTTATTACTAGTATTATTGTTATATGTCATGCTTGGTAGTAGTAGCAGTGTGTTCTTTCGGATGCATGCTTATGATCTCTTATCTATTGTCGTAGCTATGCATGTTACTTTGTATCCAGTTGGTTATATGGTTACTTGGTAGTATTCTGGATGAGTTCTTGCATGGTATTTATTTATGATGCTAGTGGTCATGGCATGCTCGAGTGTAAAGTTATGCTCGTCAGTTTGCCATGCTCATTTGGTTAATGTTTCATTATGGTTATGCTCGATGATTATATTGCACTTCCCTGCTTATGTTGATCCATGCTCATGCATTGTAGTTGCATCATGTTATTTTAATATGGCTCATCTTATTGCATTCAAGTTTAACCGGCCTTAACTGAACTTGAACAACTGTTGGCTGAGTCATGGTGCCACCATATCGAGCTGACCAGTGCAACCACACTTGCCTTTATGGGAGGGTCCTAACTGGGTCTATTTTCATGCCTCTCGCCGGTGCCTCCCACGAGGGAAGGTTATGGGCACGCACTACCCTAATCAGGTAGGCGGACATAAGCCATGTGTGCCTGTAGTTGTTGTAGCCGGCTTGCCCCCGTTTGGGACCGTTTTTGTTTTGCCACGACGGTGGCCGTTGGTGCCTTTGGTAGGCACGGGGCCACCCACGACTTAGCCCAGTGGGGAGTGAGTCGGAGTGGCCAGGAGAGTGTCATGGCAGTAGGATGGTTTTGTCGGAACGCCGTTGGTCCACCCGAATGGGAGCGCAAGGCCATGAGTTCCGTGGTGTGGGTACAGTCTGCTAACCTCTTCACAGTGTATACTAAATCTATCGATAGCCGTGCCCGCGGATAAGGGCCCAATTTGTGTCGGTCACACTATGGGTCAACAGTAATAATAATGATGTGTTTAATAACAACTCCGGTTCGATGATGAGATAAGTTGGTTATGTGATCCGTGAATGATCACTGTTTTGTTACGAGGTAACCCGTTGAGCCCAGAGTGGTTCCGTTTGTGACCCATGCATGAATGATCACCGTGGTATCGAGGATACCGAGTTGTTGGATATTCGTTATGTTGTGCGAGAATCATGGGTAAAGATCAAGCTCCTTGTGGTCATTTGATGATTACTACAGTATTGTTTATACCAAGCTTGATTTGATCCTAAGATGATCGTGTGATGTCCGAGGTTGGTAAGTGATGCATGTGATGGTTATGAGGTAACCCGAGGAGAATAAGTGGTGCATATAGTGTCATCATGTTGCATGCTAGTATCATCAGATTTATATGTTCATGCCATGCTCATATTGTTCTAGTTGTATCATGTTCATGTTGTTCATGCCATGTTATCCTGTTGATCTCATGATAATTCATGCTTAACCTATAATTGTCATGTTGTTGTTTGTCTTGAATGCTTCTGGTTATTGTGAGCTTGCAAGTACATTCAATGTAGTGACCTGGCGTGTCATGCCAGTTTGCAGGTCATGCCGGATTTGATTGCTTGTTTGCGAGCTAGGATAAGCATTCCAGCCAGAGTCCCTGCGGAGTGGAGTTCACCACCGTCGTTGCTGTTCCACTACTAGTAGTTATTCCGCTGCTTCGTGTTGTTCTGCTGCTTGCATAGAGCAACCATGGCACGCGTAGTGTTGCCGTGCCGATGTAATCCCATTGTACCCAAACAGACTGTAATAAAGAGCAGATTTGTTCTATGATAAGAAGTGTCATATTCCAGAAGACTTCTCCTCGATCTCTGGGCTGGAATACGGGGCATTCTGGTTTCTCTGAGCCGGGGTGCCACAGTATGCTTGCCAGTTGGAGCTGCCACCATACACTTCGCCGCACCTTCTCCGGAGTGTATGGCGTCGACTCTACCCTCACAGTGACGACCCAGTGTATCGGGTGTAACGGGAGCGGCTAGCAGACCCAATATACAAGTATCATGTAGAGGTTACCTTGCGCAGTAGTTCGGCATCGGGGTCTTACACTCGTTCTTCTAGGAGTCGTTTCGCGTCTACCCCCGCTTAGGGTGTCTAGTTTGCTGCGTTTGAGATTCTCGTTCAGCTACGCTATAACGAGATCCATATGCAGACCCACCCAGGTTTCTACTACTATCATTCCCTGCAGGATGATGGTTGTCTCAGCTTTCCTATCATTGATCCGGTGGTCGATAGCGCTACTAGCCACCTTTCCCGCTATATCACGGCTAGTTCTCTTCTGATTCACGAGCTGGCTCAACAGCTGACTCATGCTTGCACTACTTTAGTGGCCGCTAGGTCCTATCCCACTCCACCTTCCATGGGATTTACTCCCTATATTGCACTAGTTTATAGCTCGCCTGTTACCCCAGTTACTCCTTCGAGTAGCTCGGGCACCTCTACTGTGACTCCCCACAGTGCCCCTGCCGAGTGGGCTTCATTTCTCGCTACTCCCGCAGACCCTATGCTCCACGCTCATCCCGCACCTACCCCTGAGGGAGATCCCTCGAGGCAGCATCGTCGTGTCACCTTTAACCCGGAGGTTTCCGTTAACGTCGGCAGTTCAGGATCTGAGTCCGGCTCAGGAGAGGACCCAGCAGGACTAGTAGAGCACTAGATCGTCAGAGTATCCATAGTGTCATGATGCATGATGTAGTCGTACTTGCCATGATGTTTCGTTTCAAGTATGAGCGTAGTCGAACCCGTCATGACGTTTCACATTCATGTATGAGTCTATGTATAATTATGTTGGAACTTTTTATTATTTGCCTTGGTTTTTGCTGCTTTATTTCGGGTTTGTCACTTGCCTTTCTTCCCATTTTTGGATGTTGCTCATCTCGGTTGATTTATATTGGGAAAAACAAAACAATCGGATGATGCGGGGAGGCAGCAACAGTCACGCTTGTGAGGATGTCTATGTTCGTCGCTCGGCAAGACAAGCAAGACATTCCCCCGAGCCGTATTCACCACCACCGCCCCCACCGCCACATCTTCCATCCACTGAACAAATCATGTGCATGTTCAAAGAAAGAAGAAACAATGATCTGATTGAGCTATTAAAAAGTGTGCAAGCTATGGTTGGGAAGAATGGAAATCCGAATGGCCATCACTCTAAACTGTCAGACTTTCAGAGGACTAAGCCTCCTACTTTCAGTCAAGTTATCGATCCTTTGGAAGCTGATGATTGGTTGCGAACTATTGAGAAGAAGCTTGAGATTGCCTACACCAAGGAAGTCGACAAGGTTCCGTTTGCTACACACTGCCTGGAGGGAGCTGCCGCTCTATGGTGGGATAATGCTAAAGCTATGTGGCCCGCGGACGATGAAATCACTTGGGCTAAATTCAAGGAGCATTTCCGCAAGTACCATATTCCCGCCAGTATTATGAAGGTCAAGCAGCATGAATTCCTCGCTCTCACCCAAGGAAGCCTATCGGCAAGGGAGTATCTGCATAAGTTCAACCATTTGGCCCGTTATTCTCTTTATGATGTGGCTACGGAAGAAAGAAAGATCGACAGATTTCTTGGAGGACTGAATCAACACCTCAGATGCACTCTCAGTATGCTCGACTTTCCGGATTTCCAGACTCTGGTAAACAAATCCCTCATTGCAGAAAGAGAACACAAGCTCGTGCACGACACTAAGGCCACTAATAATGATCATAAGCGCAAGTTTGAGCCTAAGAAGGATGGACAGCCAGTGTAGAAGGCTTGTACCTGGCAGCAGACTCAGGTTGAGTACAAGCCCAATTGGCAGCAGAACATTAACAAGATTACTACTCAAGTCAAGAATGTCGTGACCAGTCCGGTACGTGAAGAGTGTCAACGCAACAATTTTGTGTTTTTCTTGTGGGCAAACCGGATATTACGCTAGACAGTGCCCCAAGAGCGGAAAGCCAGATGCTCCAATTAAGCTGCAAGTCAACCACATGGGACCATACCCTGGCGAGAAGACCATCCAAGGGCAAGTTCACCACCTCTCCACAGACGAAGCCCAAGAGGACCCAGAAGTCATCATTGGTATGTTTCCTATTAATATCATACCTGCAATAATTTTGTTTGACTCTGGGGCTTCCCACTGTTTTATTTCGCGGAGTTTTGTTGCCCAAAACAAGTTGTCTTGCTCGATTTTGGGAAAGAGTATGATGGGTACAATCCCCGGGATCCGTGCTCAAAAGCAATCTGGCCTGTGGCAATTTGGAGATTGACATCAAGGGAGTCATCTTCCCAGCCTCTTTGATAGTCATCGAGTCTGCTAAGTTGGATATTATTTTGGGAATGAACTGGTTCACCCAACATCAAGTATGCATCAACTGTGTGACTTGAGAAGTCACATTGACAAGTCAGGAAGTTCAGACTACACAATTCTTTGCTCGAAGAAGCATACCCAAGAAAGAAATGGTCTTCACAGCTGTATCTGGAGAATTGGATCTAATTCCTAGGGTCAATGAGTTTCCAGATGTATTTCCTGAGGAATTACCAGGAATGCCGCCAGAATGAGAGCTTGAGTTTGCAATTTACCTTGTGCCCGGGATCGCACCAGTGTACAAGTAGTATTATCGGATGCCTTCATCCGAATTAGTGGAATTAAAGAAACAGCTTGATGAGATGCTTCATAAAGGATACATCTGTCCAAGCTCATCACCATGGGGATCACCCGCAATCTTCGTGGACAAGAAAGACGGCAGTCTCCGTATGTGTGTAGCTTACCGTCAGTTGAATGACGTCACTATCAAGAACAAATATCCGCTTCCGAGGATTCATGATTTGTTCGACCAACTCAGTGGGGTGAAAGTATTCTCCAAGATCAATTTGAGGACCGGATATCACCAGCTCAAAATCAAGAAGGAAGATATTCCTAAGACCGCGTTCACCACCCAATACGATCTTTATGAATATACGGTCATGTCATTCAGACTCACCAACGCCCCCGCTTTCTTCATGCATATGATGAATAAAGTATTCATGGACTTATTGGATAAGTTTGTGGTGGTCTTCATTGACGACATCCTCGTATACTCAAAAGGTGAAGAACAACACAAGGTACATCTCAGAGCAGTCTTGCAAAGCCTTCGTGACCATCAACTATATGCGAAATTCAGCAAATGTTAATTTTGGCTCAAGCAAGTCGGATATTTGGGGCATGTTCTTTCAGCAGAAGGCATAGCCATGGACCCAAGAAAAGTGAAGGACGTGCTTGAGTGGACAACACCCACGATAGTGATGGAGATCCGGAGTTTTTTTGGATTAGCCGGTTACTACAGCCGCTTCATCGAAGGCTTCTCTCAGATTGCCAAGCCAATGACAGAACTCCTCAAGAAGGATAAGAAATTTGTATGGTCTGAGGACTGTGAGACAAGCTTCAATGAGTTGAAGACCAGATTGACGACAGCCCCTGTGTTGACCCTCCTAGACATCTACCGCAGCTTTGATGTATACTGTGACGCATCCAGGAGAGGTATTGGATGGGTACTCATGCAAGATGGCAAGGTTGTAGCATACACATCTCGACAACTATGACCCCACGAAGGGAACTACCCAACCCATGATTTGGAATTGGCCGCAGTTGCGCACGCATTAAAATTTTGGAGGCACTACCTCATTGGCAAAAGATGTTAGATATTTACCTACCACAAGAGTCTCAAGTATATATTCACCCAACTGGACTTGAACCTCTGACAGCGAAGATGGCTCGAATTGGTCAAGGATTATGACCTTGGAATAAATTACCATCCCGGTAAGGCCAATGTGGTTGCCGACGCCCTCAGCCGCAAGCCCGCCAATCGAAATGCCCTGATGGAGTCCTTGCCTACTGGACTCCAATAAGAAATCGCTCGGCTTAACCTAGTTATTGTTGAGGCTGACCTTGCCAATATATTGGAAGTTACCCCTACCCTCGAAGAAGAAATCTGCATGGCCTAGCAAGATGACTTAGTCCTGCAATACCATGTCAAGCATATGCAAGAAGGCAAGACCCAGGATTTCTCAAAGGATGAGCAAGGTACTCTAAGGTTTCGAGGATGGATTTGCATACCTGAGCAAGTAGACCCGAGAAAGAAGATCTTGATAGAAGCGCACGAATCTTCGTACTCGATCCATCCAAGAAGTACCAAGATGTACGAAGACCTTCGTCAGGCATTCTGGTGGGTTGGAATGAAGAACGACATCGCCTATTTTGTCGCTTGTTGCGATATATGTAACAAAGTGAAGGTGGAATACCAGAAACCCACCGGACTTCTTCAACCTTTGCCCGACCCGCAATGCAAGTGGGACGATGTGTGCATGGATTTCGTCATAGGTCTACCAAGGACTCACCGAGGCAATGATGCAGTATGGGTTGTGGTCGACATGCTGACCAAGGTAGCTCACTTCATTCCCATCAGAACCACCTACCGAGCCGACCAACTCACGCAGCTATATGTGTCCAGAATCGTCAGTTTGCATGGAGTGCCAAGAACTATCACTTCCGACAGAGGGTCTCTCTTTACCTCCGCATTCTGGTCACGTCACCGTCAAGCTTTGGGGGGCGCACTGAAGTACATCATAGACTATCATCCTCAAACAGACGGGCAGACTGAGAGAGTAAATCAAATACTTGAAGATATGCTCTGACCATGTGCTTTGGCCCAAGGGCCTAAGTGGGAAGATTGTCTGCCTTATGCTGAGTTCTCTTACAACAATAGCTTCCAGACCAGCCTCAAGATGTCACCATATGAAGCTCTGTATGGCCGTAAGTGCCGCACACCGCTAAAATGGTCTCAAACCGGAGATAGCCGCATTTTTGGAACCGACTTAATGATGGAGGTTGAAAAGCAAGTCAAGGAGATCCGAGATAGACTGCAATTGACTAAGTCTCGGCAAAAGAGCTACTATGACTCAAAGCACCGTCAGATCACTTTTGAATCCGGAGAGTATGTGTACCTCCGAGTCACACCCATGAAAGGAGTCAAGAGGTTTCATATCCAAGGAAAACTTGCACCCAGATATATTGGTCCGCTCCCCGTTATGTCTAGAGTTGGTAAAGTTGCTTATCAGTTGGAACTACCACCGGAATTGTTAGAAGTGCACAATGTGTTCCATGTCTCACAATTGAGAAGGTGTATCTCGCCACCCGAGAAAAGGACTGATATGACAGAGATAGAGCTTGCTAAGGATTTATCCTATGAAGAGAAACCATTCTGAATATTGGATGAAACGGAAAGAGTCACTCGCAGTAAGGTTATAAAATTTTATAAGGTACAGTGGGAGCATCACACCGAGGAAGAAGCAACTTGGGAAAGAAAGGACTTTTTAAGAGCAGCCTATCCAAAATTGTTTTCCCGAGCAACTGAATCTCGAGGACGAGATTAATCCTAAGTGGGGGAGGTTTGTGACATCCTGGTTTTTGCTCTTTTTCTTTTTCTGGATTTCATTGCCATTTGATTTGAATTTGGAGTTTTGAATCAACTCAGTTGGACTTAATCAGTTGGGCATGTCCTTGATTTTCACGCAAGTGACTCACCTCTCTCTCAAACACATCATTTCCTCTTTGATATATCACAAAATGGCCCTAGGAATATTTTCATAAATGAAAAATATTCATTTCTTCTCTGAAAATCACTTATGCTCCAAAGCAACCCTCATTTTTCTTGCCCAAAAAAATCTGAGAAAATTCTTGAATATTCTTTGGACCTTGGCACACCTCCCTGTGCAAAAATATTTCATAGTTATTTCGAATATTTTTGCTATAGAAAATCTTTTATGTTCTGGCCAGAAAATGTAGTTTCTACACGAACTGCCTTTTTCCTTGATCCAATGAAGCTGAAATTTTTAGGGCTTCATTACCCTCCTAAGAAACTCCTTAACCACCAAAGCTTAGCCCTAAACCCCTTCTATATCTCTCTCTATTAACCTCACAAGTTTCTGTCCCGAAACTTGCCAAGAAGCTACACTCACGCACAGTCGACCTGTGATCAACTCAAGACCTTGGATCAACCCAAACCATCATGGACTACATGCCAGACATGATTTTAATGTGCAGCGTGGCACTATGCCAAAGTTCACGCGGTGACCACGCGTGTGCATGATGCCAGGTTGTGCGTCGACGCACTCTGGATGCCGCCGACGCCTCTGTTGCGCTTGTGCTCGCTTCCCCGCTCGCCGCACCTTGCCAAACCTCGCCACCATCATCGTCTCGACGCCCTTAACTCCCCCCTAGCACTCGCCGACGCCGGAGCTCGCCGCAGCGAGCACGGGTAGGACGCGGCCTAGCGTACAGTGCACCCGTGCCACTATTCTCGTCGCCACCCAAGCCCCTATGCTTGTCTCCTCCCTCCCACAGTGGCCACGTGAGACATGGCTTCTTCACCCCCTCTCACTGAAACCTCTCGTCACTGGGCACCGTGTCCAGAGAACTCCGGCAGAGCCCGAGCCCCCTCCTCCCACGCCTATAAATATAGCGCCTCCCTGGCCTCTTCGAGCACCTCAACACTCTCACACAACCACCACGACGCAGTAGACAGCAGCAGCCCGGCCGGGCAGGCCTCTTGTCGCCGTTCCCGACCGGAGTTCGCCAGTGATCTCCTTCGCTGCTTCTCGGCTCTCCAGAGCCGCTCGAGCTTGACCAACTCCTTAGGCGTGTCCCTGGTGATCCTCTGGTGCATGCTGAACGAGTCGGAGCCCCTGCAAACGCCCTGCCTCGCCGGAATCGCCAATTCCGATGAGCTCCCTCCGCCGACATCTTTGGAGAAGCCCACCGTGACCCGCTCCGTCCACCCCTAGCTACGTTTCGGGTACGTACAGACTCTTCTTAGTCTTGTGCATCTATCCCCCCCTCCACGGCAGCAGCCGACCTCTCCTCGCCGGAGAAACGTCGGCGACTCGCCGCCTCTCCTCTGTTTCCCTCCCTCTCCCTCTAAACTTGACAGTGGGGGCCCACTGTCATCCACTCAGCGCGCCCGCAGCGGTATAAGTGGTGGCGCCCCGCGGGTTTACGCCTTCGACGTCACCCCCCCCTCTGTTATCTTTTTATTTGAATTCAATTCAAATTTGACCAGAAACTTTGACCAGCCATAACTCTTAAACCATAAGTCCAAATGAATTGATTTTTTTCATTGTGTTTGTATTGGAATATTCTAGCAGCATACAAAATTTGAGATTTTTCTCTGCTGTCTAGAATTTCTGGTGAATTTCGGAAGTGTTCTTGATGTTTTATTTATTTTCAGAAGGAGAAGATTGCATAGAGGAGAACCAGGAGGAGTGTGACCTTCCACTGTGCTACGGCAAGCCACACAAATATTTGCATGGTGTCATTTCAATAAATTTGATTTTTCCAACTTGAATATGGTTTATTTCATGCATTTAATGATTTAATAAATATTGCTTGTGCTAGTTTCTTTTGTCATGATTGAAGTGCTTAGTTTGCAGTAGTGTTTGAAGTACATGGACTAGTGTGAGGCAGTAGAAATATTTTTCGTATATGAGTTATTGATTTTACTATGTTAATGGCATAACTAAAAATGATGGGATTAAAACCAGTGAAGTTCAAACCAGTGAGTTAAAGTGATTTGTAGTGCAAGTAAGATGATTCTATGATGTTGATCCATTTACTTTAGTGCTATGTGGATATAGTGCATGTTAGATAGTTGCATGTTCATGGCATACTTTGACTCGAGTTCTTTTATTTCAAGTTAAACCTAATGATAATTCAACTTGAACATAATGTTGATCGGGTCATGGTGCCACTGAATCGAGCTTCCCGGTGCAACCACATTTGGCTTTATGGGAAGGCCTTTATTCGGTCCCTTGTCATGCCTCTGGTCGGTGCCTTCGACGAGGGAAGGTTATGGGCGTGCGGTACCCTGGCCCGGTAACTAGACATAACCATGTGTGCCTGTTGTTGTTATGGTACCTCATCCCGGTTTGGGACCATTGATTGTTTTGCCACAACGGTGGCCGTTGGATGTCTTTGGTAGACATCGGGGCCACCATGACTTAGCCCAAGAGGGGAGTTGGTCGGAGTGGCCGAGAGAGTGTCATGGCAATGGGAGGGTTATGTCGGGATGCCGTTGGTCCACCCGAATGGGAGTGCGAGGCCATGGGTTCCGTGACGTGGGTACATTGTACTAACCTCTGCAGAGTGTGTTTATTAAATCTATTGATAGTCGCGTCCTCGGTTATGGACACAGCTCGTAAGTAGGTCACACCATGGATCAACATGATTAAGTTAATCTTGCAAACTAAAGTTATATGATTGGCACTGGCTAGGTGATGAGATTGTTGAGACCATGAGGATGGTCGTTGTTGTGGGAACCAATGTGTTGGTTTCGTTTGTGATCCGGGAGTGATCACCATTTGATGATGTTGGTTATGAGGTAACCCGTTTGGTAAGAGAGTACGAGGGACTCGGTGCACAAGCATGATACACTTCATGAGTAGTATGTTGAAGCATTGCATTTAACCTGCTTAATTGTCATATTATTGTTTGCCATTATGCTTAAACTTGTTGTTAGCATGCAAGTACATTCAATGTACTGGCCTGGCGTGTCATGCCAGCTTTCAGGAAAGTCTTACCAGATCGGAGTGCTTCCCGTGTCTAGATCGTGTCCACATCGGTGTCCCTATGCTATGGGGTTCCGCTTCCTCTTTGTTCCGCTGCCGCGTAGTTGCCGTGATCGAGGCCCCTTCATGTTCATTAAATAATGTACATACTATTCAGCCGGACCATGTGTCCCGCTTGGCCTCGCTACATGATGTAATATGAACCTATGTTACAGCTAGCATCAATAAAGCGGTTGTTTTCTATACCAAGTTGTTGTGTGTTTCCAGCTCTGGGCTGGCAATGCAAGGTAAACCGGTTGCTCTGCGCCGGGGTGCCACACCCAGATTCTCAACCCGGGGCGAGTGATCGTCTAGACTCCATGTGATCAGATGCTCTAACCATCATGGATATTGGGGCACCACTGACTCAACAGCCTTGACAGCGCGCTTATGAACCTTCTGATCCCGTTTGCAAAGACTTGTGGTGAAAACATGGTATTGGCCACCGTTTAGCTGCTTAGGATTACTCTATACCCTGACTGATTACCTTGCTGCTGGTTACCCTGACCGGACTGTTGGTTATAACCACCCTGGTTACCTTAACCTGGATATCCAGAACTTGAGCCCCCCACCAAAGCCAGACCCATGAGAGCCAGATCCTGACCCGCCGGGCGGCCCGTTGTTATTTCCATGATTCTGATTAAGGTTTTAATTCCTGAACTCCCGCATAACCCAACAATCCTTCCAGGCATGCATGGAGGGCTTATTGTGAAGACTGTGCTTCGGGCATAGGTCATTAAGCGCCGCCTCAAGGTTAAAAGGTTTTGCACCGCCAAAGGGCAGTTTACCATTACCGTTGTGGTGCTGATTCTTGTATCCAGTGTTGGTGTTAGCGACTAGATCTGACCCGCCATCGGGGTGTCTGCGCTTACCACCGTTACCTTGGTTGTTGCCATTATGCCCTGCCACATTCTGCCGGTGACCCTTACCATTGCTACTCTTCTTACCCTTGTTGGACTTCTCATCATCAGATCCAGGGTCCTTTGTGTTATCAGAGTCTGCATATTTAATGAGAGCCGACATGAGCTCGTCCATGTCATTACAATAACGCTTAAGCCGCCCAAGCTTCTGCTTAAGGGGGTACAGTGATAGTTCTTCTCCAAGACCAGAACAGCCTGACCCGCCACAATACTATCCGACGAGTGAATAATAGCCGAGACCCGCTGGACCCAATGGTGGGCCGACTCATCCTCACGCTACACGCAGTTATCCAAATCGACGATTGTCAAAGGCTGCTTGCATGTCCCTTGGAAACTTTTGAGGAAACGTGCCTTCAATTCCGCCCGTGAATTGATGGAATTAGCAGGCAAACTTATTAACCATGTACAGGCTGGCCCATCCAACATCATAGTAAAGTACTTGGCACAGACCGCATCGTTGACATCCAACATCTCCATGGCTAACTCATAACTCTCAATCCAACCTTCAGGAGGGAGATCAGCTGTGTAATTAAGCACCTTACGAGGGCCCATGAAATCCTTGGGCAGACGCTCATTACGCAAAGCCGGTACTTAACACGGCACTCCAACTATCCTGGAAATCGTCCCAGCCCCTACTGAGGCCGAAGGGGTCATCGGAGGCTGCTGATAAGCCCCCTGCTGAGTCATCGCTTCTTCCTCACAACAAGCTCGGGCTTCACCCACAATTAACAGGGCATTGACTAGTAAGTTATCATCGCGGGGTGAGTTATCACCACGGGCGGGTTTCGACGCTGTTCGCTGCTGGAAACTGCCGGCGACTCAATGCGCCGGCTATAACTCCGACTTGGGTGGTGGGTCGAATGAACACGATCACGACTATATGGGTAAGTTGCCTGCTGCGCAACAACCATTTGAAGGAGCTCAACGGCATTCCAGGTCTCCATCGCAGCCGGTGACTCGCCCTCGATTGGAATAGCCGCCAGTTGGGTTGCCGCTGCTAGCATGTTGTCCACCGGGTTAGAAAAGTGACCTGGTGGTGGCGTCAAGAAATGCTGCGGCAGTGTCTGATTGGGGGCGGGTTAGGGCTCGGCTCTTTTCTCTGTACTATCTTAGTTTTATGAGGTTGAGCCGCCGCCCTACTTCCAGGCATGTCCGAGTTTAATTGGGGGTTCACCCGGGCATTCGGAGTACATGGACCCGCCCAAGGAGTGTTAAACAAACACCTCAGGTCAAGCGACGGTGGCAGGAGACTCTGATATCTTCTCTGAAACATTGCATTAGATGCATCTTGATTCAAACTCAGACGCCAGGCTTCGACCTTCACACGCTCCGCCTCCGCGTCAATCTAAGCCCTCAGCGCAGCCATCTGGATGTTCTCAGTTGCAATATCCTCTTGGACTTTAGTTATATCTTCCCAAAACTTTGCAATATCCGCATTGCATTTCGCCTGAATCGCCACAGTAACTTCTGAAGCTAGCAAAGTTGTCAAAGTGCCCAAGAGATCTGAGAAAAACCTGAGTCGGCGGCCTATCTGAGCCGCCAGCCCCAGCCGCCATAGGAGTAGTCGATCCAGATGTGATAGCTGCAGTTGTTGATGAATTAAGAACCTGCTGCATGCCAGCCATAAAGATAGCAGTCCTGCACGGCGGCTCATAGGGGTCCGGAATACTGTCACCATCGGAACAGCCCCCAAGCCCGCCGTCTTGAAGCTGATAGATTGACTCCGTTCAGAAAAGTGGGTTGACATAGTAATGGGAATGGTAAGCTTGGTTAAATTCTCAGTTTTATTCAACGGAAAGAAGCTACAACAGTTCAAACTATCTTGTGGGATTCGGCAGGGGGATCCAATTTCTCCATACATGTTCTTGATTGCAGCAGAGGGCCTTTCGTGCCTGTTAAAAATCTAAGAGTGAGTCATCAAATCTTCATGGACTGCAAGTGGCACACTCGGCGCCACCAGTAAGCCATCTTTTGTTTGCAGATGACAACCTGTTGTTTTTCAAGGCTAATGGTATGGGTGCAAGTGAGGTGAACCAAGTGTTGGATACTTATTGTCATGCGATGGGGCATCGTATTAATTATGATAAATCCTCGATATTCTTCAGCAAAGGAATTCCTCAAGCGGTACATGATGAGATCAAGGGACTACTTAGTGTTCTGAATGAGACTCTCAACGAGAAATACCTGGGTATGCCCTCTGACGTTGGAGCCTCAAAAAACGGTGCCTTCAAATATTTGGAGGACCGACTATGGAGTAAGATTCAAGGATGGACTGAGAGTACTATGTCTACGGCAGGGAAGGAGGTATTAGTGAAGGTGGTAGCTCAAGTTGTTCTGATGTATTCCATGTCATGCTTTAAATTACCAAGAGACCTTTGCGAGCATCTAAACATGCTTATAAGGAAGTTTTGGTGGGGAAGTAAAGATGGACATCACAAACCACATTGGGTGTCTTGGAAAGAGATGAATTAACCTAAATCCATGGGGGGCTTGGGTTTAAAGACTTTGAGCTTTTCAATTTGGCTATGTTAGCTCGACAGGCATGGCGCATCCTTCAACAACCTGAGTCGCTCAGTGCATGTCTGTTGAGAAGTATATACTACCCGAACACATCTATATTGCATGCAACTATTGGCAACCATCCTAGTCAGATTTGGAGAGCAATCATTGAAGGACGAGATGTGCTAATACAGGGGCTAATAAAACATATTAGAAATGGTCACACAACAAATATATGGTCAGATAATTAGTTGCCCAGAGATGAAATGTTATGTCCATATGGGTGCATAGCTGTGAACCCCCCGCAGTTAGTGTCCGATCTTCTGGATGCGACTTCGGCTGCTTGGAACAGGGAAAGCTTATAGGAGGTGTTTATGCCAATGGATATCCCGATAATCTTAAGCATTCCTATTTGTACGCAAAATATGGAAGACTTCTGGAGTTTGAATTTCAAGCGATTGGGTCAGTTTTCAGTCCGTTCAGCTTATAATATGCTAGTATCCACAATACGGAGGAGAGAGCCCTAGTTGGAGGGTACTACTGGTCCTTCGAGTTTGAATAGGGATGAGGGAGCATGCAAAAAACTCTGGAATATTCAGATACCGGGAAGATCAAGATGTTCCTATGGCTACTTTCGAAATACTCTATACCAACAGAGGATATAAGACCACACAGGCACATGACAAACTCAAGCTCATGCGGGCTGTGTGGAGGACCGGACTCGTGGAGACACTCGCTCTTGGAATGTACGGTGGCACGTTGTACATGGGGACTCGTCAATGAGGAACTAGCCAACATCTTGATAGCTACAGTGGCACTAAACGCCAAATGCTGGTTATTTTCATGATCGAGAATCTGCCTCACTCGAGTTTTATTCAAATAGCAGTGACCCTTTGGGTAATTTGGTCTTCTCAAAGGAAAGAAATAAATGAAGGAATTTTTCAAAGTCCGCAGGGGACGAATGCATTTGTGAAAAGATATCTAGCTGATTTGGAAATCATAAGAGAGAAGAAGCTAGTGCAAGGCGCGGCTGCGGCTCACACAGCAGTAAGAAATGGTCGTCCGAGGGCTCCACCCACTGGTACAGCGAGGTGCTATACAAATGGTTTTTAACCCCTTTCCGCGATGGCATTTGGAACCGTCACCTAGTGAGTGACTGCGATAGGGGTGTCCTTCCCACACGACACATAAACCATCGGGGATATGCCTTCCTGGCACACACGCTCAACAGAATGAGGTCGTGTGCGACCGGTGAGCCATCAAATACGGTTATACGTGCAGTAGTGCTAAAAAATACAATTATATAGGCGAAATCGTTTCCGGTCATAAGTACATCCCACACAGTCAGTCCCCGCTAAACGTTTCCGTCGAATGTACATTCCACACAGTCAATCCAAGGAATACATTTCCGTTAGTATGTACATCACAGACTGTGCATGGAAGAAACTGTGTGGCAAAGGCTGTCCATCACACACACTTTTTATGTGGTAATCTTTGCACAAGGTGGCCTAACGCGAACCGTTTTCAAGAGGATGTCGTGTGTGATTTTTCATTGATCCAACGCGGTTTATTCCTAGAAACTGTGTGCGTTGTCTGAGGTCATCGCCCACGGTGTTTTCTCAATAACTATTTCCAATAGAAAAACCCAATTAGCAAGCTAATTGTCCTATTATTAACAATCCATTTATTAATTTAATTAACATTTCATATTAAGCACACAATATATTTATTTTCCATATTAAGGAAGCAGGATTTCATAATTGAAATACATCAGAGTACAACATCATATAGCTTCAGCACTCAGCTACCCCATTAAACAAATGCACCAGCACCAAGTTTCAGAAGCAACATCTACAACCTTCCGAAATTAGCATCATAGACGGAACATGGACACATGAATCTCATCTGGAAAACTGTTGAAGTTGAAGGAGAATATTGAGCCTTCATTGATGTTGAGGTTGCAACTTTAGGCCAGTGCCTATGGATGATTGAATGTCTGTCCTTCGTCCTCTTCAGGAACACTTCAATATTGAACCGTGGGTGTTGTATGAAAACCTTCCTCGCCTCCTGACCATACAGGTGGTTTGAGAGGTAGTCATCAGTGAACTGCTTTGGAAAGTCCTGAAAACAAGGATATGCATAAATATCTTCTCCAGATTTGAAATGGCGCAAAGGAATTAAAAAGACAAGGTATAACAATTAGTACCATCCCGTAGTGAATGGATGTCTTCTTCATTGTGGAGACAAAGATCTTGTTGTTTTTGTCGCTAATTTCTTTATCTTAACAATCTTTCTAAGTGTCTTGACTTGACTGATATTAATGGACAACTCATTTCCACAAATGCAAAAAGGTCAAACAGTGGGTCAAAACCCCTGACAGCAGGACCTACATGTGCAAGACCAAATTGTTAAAAACCTAATATTTAAAAACAAGAAGTGGAAAGGTGTGTTATTAATAACAGGCCTAATATTTAAAACAAGCAAACGTAGTCATTCAAACTGGTATTGTGCAGGTCTAAGCATGCTAGTTATTGGCTCTATTTGGATCCATGGGTTAGAGTTAGTTTGAGTTAGTTTGGGCTCAAATAGCCCTAAAGTATCAAAACATGAGGGCTAGTTTGAGCTAGTTGCGTCAAACCCACCCAAAACAACTATCCCACCGTAGAGGTGCTAATTGGGGCTAGTTCTCCTAGTGCACTTATTGTCAATCTAACACTGTCATCCAAACACCTCTTTAGCTAGAGTTAGTTCAGGGTTAGTCATTGTTGAGTATTGTTGTTATTTAGGAAACACAGGATAGCGTAGGATTTATTGTACCTTGACTTGTACTCCAAGATGACCATGTACTCCTATATATACGCCCACGAGGCTCAAGCAATACAATCGACTATTCCACCAATCTCTCTCTCCCTTTTAACTGTCATGAGCTAGAAACTAACTCTAACCTCTAGCTAAGTTAGAGTATCCAAACAGTGCCATTGTTAAATAAAATGGAAAGGCGTGTTCAGTACTCCCTCTGGTCCTTTTTACTCTGCATATAAGAATTGTCTGAAGTAAACTTCATAAAGTTTGACCTTGTTTATATGAAAAAATATCAACATCTAGCATGCTAAAGTTATACAATATGAAAATTTAAGTCAAACATGTAGTGATATTTATTTCATATTGTGAATATTGGTATTTTGTTCTATAAACTTGGTCAAACTTTAAGAGGCCTTACTTTAGAAAAATCTTATATGCGAACTAAAAAGAAAACAAATAATGGGTTTCCTCACTTGTCACAGATTGGCTCCCTCCTCGTGGTCGCCGTCGATGAGGTGTGACTTGCCAGCTGAGGATCCCAGGCCAGCGTCACAGAAGTGTCCTTCGGAAATTATAAAAAGGGCTCCATGGCGATGAAGGATGGCAAATTGTTCATAACGAGCCGCAAGAGATCAGCAGCAAGGCCATCCATGAGATTGATGGCTGTCTGTAATGCCCAAGATGCAGCTCTATCCCAATCACGTGATGAATTCGTGATCGGGGCACAATTGCATTTTAGGCGCGTAGCAAGGTGATACACAGAAAACATACAACCTGAATGAAAAGATAGAGTACGAGAATTCAGGCATTACTTGCCCCAAATACATAAATAAGGATCACATACAGTCATCCATACATAGATAGTGTCCGGCTACGGACTAGATATGAAAAGGAAAAAAACCACCCTACTACTAGGCCCAAGGATACTCCGATTGGGCCTCTACTGATCGGATGGATAAGTCACATAGTAACGGCCAAGATCGGCGTCAAACTTCCACTGGAGCTCAGTGACATCACTTGCGTCTGATTCCTCGGTACCTGCAACTGTACTTGTAGTATCTGGTGAGCCACGAGGACTCGGCAATCTCAAAACCCGCGGTAGCAAGACTATTTAAGCTTATAGGAAAGGTAAGGATGTATGGTAGAGTTGTAGCAAGCACTAAGCTTTGTATGGTGGCTAACTTACGAATCTGAGAATAAGATGAGAATCTACGCAAGGGTCGCAAACTAGTAATGATCAAGAAGTGATCCTATACTACTTACGTTCATTCATAACACAACCGTGTTCTCTTCCCGAACCTCGTCGAAAAGAGACCATCATGGCTACACACGCGGTTGTCATGTTTTAATTAAGTTAAATGTCAAGTTCTCTACAACCGGATATTAAAACTCCTATCTGCCACATAACAGCGGGCACGGCTCTCAAAAGTTTATACCCTTCAGGCGTGTCCCAACTTAGCCCATCACAAGCTCTCATGATCAACGGAGGAAAACCCTCCTCCCGGAACAACCCGATCAAACTCGGTATCCCGGTTCACAATACATTTCGACAATGGTAAAGCAAAACCAGCAAGACCGCCCGATTGTGCCGACAAATCCCGATAGGAGCCGCATGTATCTCGTTCTTAGGGCACACCGGATGGGCAAGACGTCGGGTTGGCTGAGAGCCTGGTTGCCCAGGGGGCGCCGGACATCGCCCAGGTTGGACGAGCACTTAGAGGAGCACTGGCCCGGGGGGTTGATTAAATATCCTCAAGTTAATTACTCCCTATGCAAATTTTCGTTGTTATTAGGCAAATGGTAAAACCAATGTTGGGCCTTGCTGGAAGAGTTTTATTCAAAGCGAACTGTCAAGGGGGGCCATAAACCCCAATCATGTAAGGAACGCAAAATCAAGGAACATAACACCGGTATGACGGAAACTAGGGTGGCAAGAGTGGAACAAAACACCGAGGAAAAGGCGAAGCCTTTCACCCTTTGCCAAGTATATAGATGCATTAATTAAGTATAAGAGATATTGTGATATCCCAACATATCCATGTTCCAAACTGGAACAACCCGCACTTCACCTGCAACTAGCAACGCTATAAGAGGGGCTGAGCAAAAGCGGTAACATAGCCAAACAACGGTTTGCTAGGAAGGCCGGTTAGGGGCTTGACATGGCAATATGAGAGGCTATATAACAAGTGGTAGGTGGCGCGACCTAGTGATAAAACGACCAACTAGCAATCAAAGATAGAAGTGATATCAGGGGTGATGATCATCTTGCCTGAATTGTCCTCAGAGGGAACGAAAGCTTGCTCCTCGGAAACGTACTCGACAGGGTCCTCGATCACGAATTCGTCTCCCGGCTCTACCCAAAGCAAGAACACAAGCAACAGAACAACAATCAATCACGGTGCAATGCACAAGCAAAATGATGCAAAACATGACATGAAATGCAAGATATGATGTGCAATGCATATGGGTACTCCAGAAGGGGAAAAGATAAACATGGCACCATATTGGAAAACCAAGCATGCCACTCGATAGATTGGAGGATTTCGGTTGAAATCTCTACTATTAAAGGGGGATCGAACGTCGTGATGGTTTGACCTTGTTCGATCCTCCCTCCCTTCGTACGAGAACCATCACGGGATGCTCCACGCCCGCAGAAAAAATTGACGATAGAAAAACCTGACGCTCCAAAGCAGCGAAAACCAGAAGAAGAAAAAAACCCACACATCCTCCACTTCTACCTCGATCTCCATCCATAGATCTCCTTGCACTCTCCCTCTCATGCGCCGCATATCTCATCTAGGCCTTGACATCAACCGGCCCCTCTCCATTTCTCGTGGCTCGTGGCTCGTGTGGATGGCTGCGGGCGTCAGGCGACCGGAAGAGCACCCTTGGAGGTGGTGACGGTGTCGGCCTTGTCCTAGGAGGATAGGTCTTTCTTCGACGATGACCTCCATGAAGGCCCAGCACGTGGTGTCGTGTCTCGCAGGAGTGCGTGCCAAGAACATCGGCGGCTTGGGGTAGCTGGGCCACGCAGCAGTCGATCAGGCCGGCGACGACGGCCTCTTCATGGGACATTGACTGATCTGGCGGTCAGAGCTTGGGCCATCGCCAGTGGTGAGGACAAGCTCGAAAGAGCCACTATGAGGACCTTGTTCAGCAACACTCCTCCGGCAACGACAGGTTGGAGATATCTGAGATGTGTCCTCTGCGCGTCCAAGAAAGATTTTGTGATATGCTTCTTGGTCATTCCCTCTCCGCCTCCAAGAAAGATTTTGTGATGTGCTTCTTGGTGATTCTTTATGTGATTATTTGTTTTGCAATATATTCGGCAATGTTATTTGTTCATGTCAATAGCTGCCAATTTGAGACATGGGAAAAAGAATAGCGGTGATGTACAACCCTACACAGCACCACATGTTGTCGGTCAAGTAGGCGCAACAACGGTTGCTCCACCATGGAATCAAATGAGTGAGTTCTTTTGCCCCTTTCCAAATTCTGGAATCTTCCACTGCTATCGAATCAGTAAGGATGCACCAGTTGTTCTTACTTGTTACTCAAATGTTTGAATCAGTAAGGGTGCAGCAGCTGTTCTATACATTAGTTCATCCATCTAATATAGAATCAGTATGGCTGGCTGATGCAAACAAGCAATTGAATAGATGTGTGAGCAAATCTTACATATCAAGAAAAGAAGCAAAGAAGGAGGCTTAAAGACCATCACTTGACTGACCAGATTTAAGGGGCATTTAAACATCATGTGCAACGTATGAACTAACATAAACATTGTATATTCCAGATTCTACAATGGAATGCACATGTATTACGTTATGCCATGTATGATGATGCCTAAATGTACACTATAGCAGGCAGGAGTGATTCATCATTGCACGCACAATTGAATTGCAGGTTAAGGGCCAGTTCTATTCCGCCTTTTCAGGGCTTATTGTCAAAATAAGCCATAAAAGATGTAAAGAAGTCATTTTTGAGTTATGGGCTTGGGCTTAACTAATTTCGCTTTGGAGGGTGGTGTTTCGGGTAGAACCTCACTAAAAATTGAAGGGAAGGGGAATAGTGAAATGACTCTGTTGTCTGCCTATATTACACTAAAAATGCAACTGGTGACGCCCGTGTCACACCTCACCCTCAAGTAAAAAACAAACACGCAAGCGTTCATTACCCTGCCCCCTTGCATCTCCTCTCCCCTTTCCCTCTACCTCAATCCCCTACCTGCAGCACTAGGGTTCCTCCAGCAAGCCGTCGCCACTGGTCCCATCTGGCCTGGTCCTCGACGATGCTCTGTCCAGCTAGGCTACATGGCCGGCGGGTAGGGGCAAATCTCCCTGGCTGCTCCTCCCTCTGGTGCCACCCCTCATTCGCATGGTCTCCAGCAGTTGCTCCACTATGGTTCGTCCAACGCACTACTCCGGCAGGCGCTGCACAACTATGGCTGATGCCACACTGCGGCAGAAGGCACCTTATTCCCCCTCCCCACCTCCCAGGCCGTGGCCTTGAGGTGCTGTTGAAGAATGAGCTCATCCAACAAGGTGAGGATCTCCTCTGATTTTTTGCCAAATTTTCATTCTGATCCACTATACGATGAATTGCTATGAGCTGCTTCTACTGCTGCTATATGATGCATTGCTATGAGCTGCTCCTGCTATTGGTATATGATGAATTGTTATGAGCTGCTGCTGCTATATGATGAATTGCTATGAGCTGCTGCTGTTGCTATATGATGAATTGCTATGAGTTGCTACTGCTATATGATGAGTTGCTATAAGCTGCTGCTGCTGCTGTATGATAAATTGCTATGAGCTGCTCCTGCTGATGATATATGATGAATTGCTATGAGCTGCTCCTGCTGCTGCTATATGATGAATTGTTATGAGCTGCTCCTGCTGCTGCTATATGATGAATTGCTATGAGCTGCTGCTGGTATATGATGAATTGCACACTGCTATTGCTGCTGCTGCTGTATGATGAGTTGTTGTTGCTGCTGCTATATGATGCTTTCAGGTGGTGCTGCTATATGATAATAACCAGCCACTTGGACCATCGAATTTCAATAAATAATTGTTCTTCATTTAAATGTGGGTCATGCGTTTTTCGTTTAAATTAGGCAATGGGATCTCTATGGAAAACATTGACCAAAGTAGATTGTGCCAAGTAGATGGTATCTTTGTATTTGCATTTTGAGCAAATAGTGATGGTTTATTTTCCTATCATATTAATTACTGCACTGGGTTCAATTTGTGATGTTTGCAAGTCAAATTAATTTTCATATGGGCAGCAAAATGAAAAATATAATGCAATCTAGACTTTTCACTTATCATACCAAAGATAAGCTGAAAACGCAATGAAAAGAACTGGTTGGCTTATTACATGGAGCTTATATTCACAGGTGCTTATTTTCTTAGGATAACTCGTAATAACTGTCTCTAAGAAACTTGGCCAATAAAATTGACATACAAATAACATGTCACGATGATTGCAATGGAGGAGTGACGTACCATAGCACACTGTATAGGCTCACCGCTGGCTCTCATTTTTTGCGATGTTCCATGAAATTGCCACATACATCTTGTAATTTTTCATTGTGTAACCCAATCTGCAAGTTGGCATGGCTAATTTCAGACATCTCTACATGATAATAATTGCATATCCCTTGCGCATATTTAAACCACCAATTAATGATTGTGTGCGTAGCATAAACTAGCCATGACTCTGTGTGCTGGACTAGCAGGCACTCTAAGGGAGCCTAATGTAGTGTACTGGAATTCCTACATGCCACCTAAGATTTTGTGTAATGTACTGCCTCTGTTCCTAAATATATGTCTATTTAGAGATTTTAGTATGGACCACATACAGATGTATATATATGCATTTTCGAGTGTAGATTCACTCATTTTGCTCCGTATGTAGCCTATATTGGAATCTCTAGAAAGACTTATATTTAGGAACGGAGGTATGAGGTAGTATCATGTATGACATCTACATATCTAATTTAGCAGCCAGTAGTAGAAATCATTGCCTGCACAAAGGGATTACTTGTCGAAAATCCTAGCAAAGCACGCTGGCAGGCACAGAACAATACAAGAGAGAGAGACATGCTTACAAGATCATAGCAATGCCTCGGTCCAGGATCTTGGTTGGCCAAGCTGTTAGATCCAGAAGAAACATCGTCCTTGTAGTTTTTGCCAGCTGCATAACAGCTAAAAGCGACCAGTTAGTATATTTGAAGTACATCGGGCAGGTGATGCTGGACGGGTTTAAAGGTGACAAGTACCTAGGCCGTGGCGGGTGCTTGGCATCTTGCCAGACGGTGGAAATCAGGTTAGAAACGTCAAGGGTGATGACGATGCGCTGGCTGTCGGGGTCCGGTAAGGAGATCTAGAACCGTCGAGTAGGGTGTTTGTGGAGCGGCTCCGGTAGGGTGGACTACGGTGTGGGCGAACCGGATTTGTGGCCGTGGACGAGGGCGTAGGTGAAGCTGCTCCGGTGGTTGAATTAAGGATGGTGTCAATGATGCGGATCTGCGGCCGTAGACGGGGCGTCAAAAGCTGCTCCGGTAGGTTGGATGAGGTTGCGAGGAAGCGGATCTGAGGCCGTGGACTTGTGAGTTGGCAAAGCGGCCTCGGTAGGGTTGAAAATGGTATAGGCGAAGCTACTCCAGTGGGGTTGACGATGTTGTCGGCGAAGCGGCTCTGGTAGGGTTCAGGAAGGTGTCGGCGAAGAGGATCAGAGGCCGTCGACGGGGGCGTCGGTGGGGCGGCTCCGGGGGGGGTCTGGACGAAGCGTCTCCGGTGGGGAGTATGAATGAGCCACTGCAGATGCGCTGCAGTTGAAGAGAGTACCGGCGAAGCAGATCCAGCGCCGTGGACAAGGCCGGCACTGAATGGGCTGTGGTACAGTGGTGGATGAGTAGTCTACTTGTTTCTAGGGGAGGTGGGAGGGGTAGATGCGGCCGCAGAAGCAGATCCGGCGAGGTGGACGCCGCTGGCAGTGAATGGGCTCTGGTACGCTGGTGGATGAGCAGTCTAGGGTTTCGAGAGGGGAGGGGAGAAAGGCCGATGAAGTACGGACGGCGTGATGTGAGATCCTCTGGTGCTGTGGAGTTAGTCGTTTTTGCGGGAGGGGGAGAGGAAATGGGGGTGCCGTGTAGTGGGGGGAACCGGAAGTTACCAAAGCAGCCCCGACCTATTATGTAGATGAGGGCAGTATTTTCACTGTTGGTCTCCGTGCACCAAGGACAAAAGGGGAATTTCGCATGCTAAAGACTAAGGTGGCGGAAATTTTAGAAGGAGGCGGGAGATTTTGCCGCCCGCGGGATCGTTCGTATCCAGTTTCAACTAATGTTGGACCGTTCTACCGGGAAGGTCATGCGAGACTATGTACACGGGGCACGCGTCAGCAGTTAATAACTGGTGTGTCCACCCCAGAAAAAAAGACAATAACGCGAGCTGATGCGCCGATAACTTGGACGTTCGCACGGGCGCGGCCAATCGTACGGGTGTAGTGGCGCGTTCACAAAAAATGGGATCAAACACTCAGCCTATGTATTTCTTGTGTAAATAGATAATTTAGTGCAATTGGTTATTTACTTTAAACATAATGCATTGACGTGTTAGTGTAGAGGCGCACAAAAAGAAGTCCGCTACTTAAAAGTGTTACCACATATGATTACATAGCCTCCATTTCATAAATTGTGTACCCGTTGAATTCATATATGAATATTACATATATTACTTCATAATAGAACCTTAAATCATCCGAGACTAATGATTTTGAATGCAAGAGTAACAATGGTGCATGTACATGATAGCTACATTGGTTGTTTGAAGAAACATCACTGTAACTTTGGCATGCACAACTGAAAAGGTTTATTTAAATAGAAAAAAATGTAATATGTGAGTGTCCAATCTTTATAGTGTTGAATCGATATTGTACCTTTGGCCATGATACGAAGTAGATATTGATTTATGTTCAAGCGATGCACGTCCACGATCGCTAGATAGTGTTACGTGAATGAATTGTGCAATCTCTCTCACACGCATACATATCTCATTTCCCTATGGTCATCGGAATCACACACGCGCACTTCGTGTATTTCTCTCCCTCCGTCAAGGTTAGAATTTGTCTTTCTACCCTGTCACACAGAAACACACACGCTCTCTCTGTCGAACACGCCCACCCCTTTAATTTCGCCCACCCACAGCCACTAATGTCTCAAAGTATAATAATGTCTCTCACACATATGCCTAAGGTTAACTCGAGTTCCGGAACCATATGAATACATACAATGGGATTCCAACAAAGCACCTTTTGTTTTGAGATTTCGCTCTCTCTCTCTCTCTCCAACACATTGTTTCTCGCTTCATTTTTTCCGGCACTTGCATGCACACAATTTTGTTTATCTTCGTGATGCTTTAAGTATGCCTCGCACAAATGCTATCTACCTATCCCTTAATATAGCTAGATATGTGTCACACAAACTCCTTCTCCCTACTACCAAGATGCCCATGCGTTGCACCGAACATCAAGATGCATTTGTATGAGTAGATTATCTTGTGGGAGAAAAGGATGAACGAGGAAATGCATTATTTGCAAATGCGTAGAGGGGTGTGGGTATCTTTTTGCAAAATTGCCACAGTTTCCTTCCTATCCGTCGGGTATAAATCGGATAGCCTATATTGCAGGATGGCAGGAACACCATCATCACCAACTCTGTTTTTTATAAGAGTAGGAATATGTA